>NW_019957670.1:241-5591 GCF_002910315.2 Salvelinus sp. IW2-2015 | reverse complement strand
TCTTTTCATGGCCGTTCACTGGACATGAGCATCTTTTCTTGTGGATGAACACTGGAGGAGTGGCATTTGTGTGTGTGTGTGTGTGTGTGTGTGTGTGTGTGTGTGTGTGTGTGTGTGTGTGTGTGTGTGTGTGTGTGTGTGTGTGTGTGTGTGTGTGTGTGTGTGTGTTGTGTGTGTGTGGTGGGTCCCATGTATGGTAGCAAATGGCTATGTTGTGCTGGGCTCTGAGATGAAACATGTGTATCTGACAGGACAAGTGGCTCCTTTGTGTCTCCTGCCATATCTCCACTGGACAGGGAGGCAGAGGGAAGGAGTGTGTGTGTGAGAGAGAGAAAGTGTGTCTGCATTACATATAAATTACCATGGTTTAATAGAAGTTCATGAGCAAACTTTGAATCATACTAACTATTTCAAATCTTAGCTTCACTTATTCAACCAAATATTCATATAAATACAGTATTTTATACTCCAGAGGTTCATTGGGTATTTTTAAAACATGAAATGGTCAGAGCAAGGACTATTGAGGCTAGTAAGAATACTGTGATTGTTTGATTACAATCAGAAGAATTGTGGATTGTTTTTTCCCTTGATATCCAATCTGATTATGCCTCTGACCCTGGGGGTCGAGAGGGAGAGAGAGAGAGAGCAATAGACAGAAAGAAAAGAGAGGGAGGACAGAGAGAGAGAAGGAAGAGTGTTTTTTTTTTAGAAAAGTCCTCCGTCCTGTTTTCTTCCAGCTACCCTGTCGCTTATGAAAGTCTAATTCACTCTAAAAATAGCAGCCCCATCATCAGGAACCTTTGCCTCAGGGCTTGGGGCCGGGGCGTAGGGCGGGAGCGTTTAGAGTGGAGGACATTGAGGGTAAGTGAGGGTGAGAGGGTCTCGAGTGAGCATATATGGACAGATGTTGTCTTGTGACTGCATGTGTGGTTATCTGTAACTAGTGATCTTTAAATCAGTATGGGGCCCTCTCACAGCAAGGAATAGGCTCTCACCCCTGTGTGTTCCAGACTGTCTTTTTATACGCCTGGTTAAGAAATGCTCCTACACTAAGTCTAGCCGAGAGAGGTACGGGGGGCAATATTGGGAGAGGAAGAGGGATAAAAGACTTCTGTCTAATCTGTTTCTGCTTAGTTTGTGATATGAGCATTTAGCTCAGTCAAAGCCTGCCTAAAGAGCACCTCTGCGTACATATCATGGTCTACGATCATCCTGTGGCACTTTACTTGGACTTAGAAAATACACTTTATGACACTGTCAAGAGGCATTATGACCATCATAATCATGTAAGCCAGATAGACCTGTCACCTACATACCCTTATGTCAGTCATCAGTCAAAAAGAGGGTGTCTTGTCCTGCTCCTGAAATCTGCTCCTGAATTCATCCCAGTCATCAGCAACAGAGCAATAGGGTAGGTTCATCTCTGACATCAATGTGTGTGCAGTTGCAATGATAATTTAATATGGTCAATATATTATTTTATATAAATAACGTCAAATACTGTTGACAAGCAGGCTATGGTATAATATAATGTTTTGCCTTTAGTGTTATGGTTATGTGGGTTTTGACACTCTAATGTAGGTGTCATAAGCAGCCATAAAATAACACAATATATGTCACAACAGGTGTAAATATATGTGTCATGACAGTGTTAGGACCATATTATAGCAGATTATGACAAGTTATTTAAGTCAACTGTTATGAAATATTATGGCATGGTTATGACTGTGTCATAATGTGTTATGATGCTGGGTGTCAAGTGTTGACAGTAATATATATAAAACAACGGAAAATCTAGTTTTAGACTCCACTGGCCCTTTAAAATGGCGATATTTTCTCTACGCCTCATGGCAAAATGTGTAGAATTGCAGGAAATGAATGTTAAAACAAAAAAAATTCTCTCCACTGTCAAGAAGGGGGCCACTAAAAGGCTCGAGCCGGCCACTGCTATTAGCTTAGCATTAGCATTGTTGAGGTCAAAACATTAAGAGTGGTAGGATGCTGTGTCCCACTCTTATCTACAGCCGTGTATTTGAGAACAATAGGTTGTCAGGTTGGTTATCAATTGGGCAGTTTCAGTAGAGTGCAGCAGTTGAGGAGTTTTAATAGAATGTGTAATGGAATTCAGTGATAATGCACGTTTTCTCCTTCACTCTGATTATCACAAAATTGTGCCCTAATTCCATTGTTCAACATCCCAATCACTGCTTGAGATTTAAATACAGACAAGTGAATGAATGTTAAGTATCACCATTTTGTTAGACGCACTAATGAAATTGGCCAACACTTTAGCTCTGACAGAATCTGTTCAAGAGTTTACACACAAGGAGAGACAGAGAGGTAAAACAATCAGCTAAATAATGACTATGTGTGGTGTAGCGCCGTAGTGGCCTTGCCTTGTATAGTACAGCTCCCTCAGCAGAGTCCAACACCAGAAGACAGACAATGGGAGGGGAGGGGGTTCAAGGGCAAGGGTAGATAAAACAGAGATGGGAGAAAGAAGGTATAGGTGAATATGAATGGAGAAGAGATGGTGGGGAGGTGATGGTGTAGATGGAGGGTTTCAGATATACTCAGGGAGGTTGAGCCAAGAGGTTCTATGGAGGACATGTTTGTTTTCCTCCACATTGCTCTCTCCCGTCTGTCCCAGAGGCCCTGAGGTGGTTGGGCCAGAGTGTGTCTGTGTGACACCAGACAGGAAGATAAAGTACCAGGAATGTGTCTGAACAAACAAGCAATGCTACTGCTGGAAAGCTGAGCTGTGTGTGTGTGTGTGTGCATGTGTGTGTGTGTGCGTGTGCGTGTGTGTGTGTGTGTGTGTGTGTGTGTGGTGAGTGCATGAAGGGAAGTCAAACAGGCTGTATCAATCTCATCATCATAAACACACGTGGCCTCTGTTTCCTGGCTAAACTCAACATACAACCAAAATCACTGGCTTCTCCTTCACTGTTGATAGTTGGTATGGAGCCATTAGTCTCCCAGGCACGGAACGCACTAACAGGTCAATAGGATTGTAATGGATTGCTGTCAATAAGAGGTCAGGAGCAAAGATTTAGATCAGGCCTGGTGTTGGTATAGGCTTGTTTCTCTATTGATTTAATAATGCGGGATGTGTCTTAATAGATTTTCGGTGATTGGGACCATTTCAGCAGGGCTCTGGTTGACTGTTGCTTTAGCCCAGTGCTAATAAATGTGATTCATGTTCTAATCCACTTCATCAAGCCCTTGATATGCAATAAATGTACAGTGTGACAGTGTTTATAACTCCCTCTCCCACCAGATGCTGGAGCCCAAGGTGGACACCCCTCCATGTGAGTTGGGAGGAGGACGAGGCCTACCACTGCCACGGGGGTCTGAAGAGGATCACCTCTACCCCTACCCCTCCAGCCCCTCAGAGCCCCTGACCCTGGGCAACCCGCACCCCTCTGAGCTTCTCACCCCCCTGGAGGAGGTTTGCACCCCACTGGGCGACGGAGAGGAGCACAAGGTGCCCCCCACCCCACCGCCCTCCACCGAGTGGGAGGACAGCAAGAGCATGGAGGGCACTGAGCCCGAGATCTGGCGGGAAAGAGAGGAGGAGGTGGAGGAGGGGGAGGAGGAGAGGAAGGGTGAGGAGGAAGCAGAAATAGAGGAGGGAGAGGAAAGAGAGAGGGAGGAGGAGGAGGAGGGAGGAGATGTGAAACCCCCGGCGACAGATGACGAAGCCCTGTCAGACCCCCCCGACACCAACGCCCCCCCTTCCTCTTCATCCTCCTTCGTCATCCCCGAGCTCCGCCTAGACCGCTCCTTCAGCGCCGATGCCCTCTCCTCTCCCAACACCGACGAAGAGTATGACGAGGACGATGATGAAGATGAAGATGATGATGAGGAAGATGACAGCGATGATACCTACCTAGAGCGCAGTGACAGTAAGCGTCGTAGCATGGTGGAGGGCTCTGCCTGCGAGAAGCACGGCGGCAGGTTGAGTGTCCAGAACTCCCTGCGGCGCCGCACGCACAGCGAGGGCAGTCTGCTGCAGGACCCACGCTCTACCTGCTTCACCTCAGACAACACCATCAACTGCCTGGACGCGAGCCACGGGCACAAGGGAGGCTGGTCGCTGCCCTCGCCCAAGACCCTGAAGAAGGAGCTGACCAAGAACGGAGGCTCCATGCACCAGCTCTGCATGCTTTTCTCTGGCAGGAAGGTCAGTACAGAACCATGCTTATACACACACACATAAACACATACACCAACGCACGCACACACATGCACACACACACACATTCAAATGCATGCATAGACACACACATGCAGACTCACACACACAAACACACAGATGCGCACACGTTTTAAAGTATTGGGTCGATATAACCCTGATCACACAGGAAAAGTCAAGTATTCACTGTAAATAGTTTTATCATGAGTCTTTTTGTATGTTCTGTGATACCATGTATGGCTTAGTTTGTCATGCGATGGGTTTATAGGGAAGACTACCTGTTTCCATTTTAGAGATTGGGCGCTACCCATTGGTGAAAATGAGAACTTCAACTTTAGAAAATCTCATTATAGTTGAGTTTGCAGTATTCAACTTTGTCCACTAGAGGGAAAGCAGTGTCCGCTTCTCTTATTCAATAAAAGCACAGGAGCATAACCTCATCACAACAATGATACACAAGCTGTATTATTCCATGTGGTAGCCCTTGTGTTTTTTGGGTTTTACTATCCTTGTGGGGATCAGAAGTCCTCACAAGAATATTAAAACAAGGAAAATTCAGACGGTCCCCACAAGGGAAAAGGCTATTTTAGGCCTAGGGGTTAGGTTTATGGCTACAATTAGGGTTAGGGGTTACAATTAGGGTTAGGGGTTACAATTAGGGTTAGGGGTTAGCGTTAGGGTTCGGATTAAAGCGCAGACATACCAGTACGATTGTCAAACATTTGCCTACCGACGGACAGTACTTAGTGCCTCTGAACAGAGTGTTGGCAGTCAATATCTTATGATGTAGATTCCAGGTTGGCAAACTAGCTAATGTTTTTTATTTTTCTTTAGGGGGTGGATCAGCTTTAATATTGCAGATATTTTGTAGCTTCCATCAATGTAATTGTCTGCATAATCTGCATATTTATATACAGTGGGGCAAAAAAGTATTTAGTCAGCCACCAATTGTGCAAGTTCTCCCACTTAAAAAGATGAGAGAGGCCTGTCATTTTTATCATAGGTACACTTCAACTATGACAGCAAAAATGAGAGAAAAAAAATCCGGAAAATCACATTGTAGGATTTTTTATGAATTTATTTGCAAATTATGGTGGAAAATAAGTATTTGGTCAATAACAAAAGTTTATCTCAATACTTTGTTATATGCCC
>NW_019957670.1:0-220 GCF_002910315.2 Salvelinus sp. IW2-2015 | reverse complement strand
AGGAGGTATGGTTGGTGTACTGAATTAGCCTAGGTCGAAACAGCTCTGCTGGCTGGTAACTAAGTATCTAGTAGGTGGTAACTAAGTATCTGAGAACACAGCAGAGGCCATTCTACTGGCCAATGTACAGTCACTTGATAATAAGATGGATGACCTCCGATCGCGGATTTGCTACCAGCAGGTCTCTCGGAACTGCAATATTCTTTGCTTTTCAGAAACA
>NW_019957669.1:11740-30951 GCF_002910315.2 Salvelinus sp. IW2-2015 | reverse complement strand
CCAAAAGGGAGAGAGATTCCAATATACCAATTTCTAATACCAAGTTTCAAAATTCGCATGAGTCATATCTAAAACAGTTGTAATTTAATTCCAAACTGATGCACAGAATAAAAGCAAGGTTATGGGCAAACGCTTTCCGAAGATTACATGTCTCATTGGCAGTGTATAGGCTATACAAATGAAAAAATAGAAAGACGCAATCAAATAAAAATATGAATTAGGAACATGTGATAATTCCAGCCAATTCGGCTACTAATTTGGCACAGTTTTCTTATCTACGACAAAATGATGCCTGTTTTTTTTTATCGGGGTATCAGACGTTCCGGCCGCCATTTTAAGTGATTTAATTTAAAGACAATTAAAAATGATAAGCAGGAATGTCCTGTCTTATTTGCAGATAGGTGTTAACCATGTCCTCGCATGACATCTGTCTTCCTCCTGACTTTTTAAAATATATATTTGCCTACCTTTAATTATTTAACATTTATGTAGGTTAGAACAAAGTTTGCGTCATAATCTAGGCAATACAATTTCAAATAGCCATGAACTATTAATGAAATAATTGTATATTGTTGGCAAAAGAAGCTTTATCTTTTTGAATTAACTTATTGGGAAATATATGTCGATTAGGCTACTCTGCAAAGATGTCCTTTTATGCAACGAAAAAATAAATAGTAAATAATTATCTTTATAACAAAATAAAAAATTAAATAGTTGAGCATCTTTTTCATCTGGTGCAATTGCTTTAAATGCCATTAATGGTTACAGGTACATATTCAGAATATAAAATTGGTATGGCTACAAAAAGAAACAAAAAGTTATTAGGCTCTAATGATGGATAATTAATTAGAAAATAAGGCCATTCTTTATTGAAGGGTTTTAATATGGAAATTCAACTTAATCATTTCAAAATAAACGCCAAAATTATTATTTAACGCTTATTTAGGATATAAAATGAAATTGCCAATTCCACTATTAAATGAACATATTTGGCTATTTTGGCAAAAGCAGCCTGCAACACAATATAATATTCGGGAAATATACGATTGATTACAACTGAAATAATACGTTTTATGGCAACAAAAATAATAATCTTTCTCATCAAACTGGGTAGAAATTGTTTTGCATCTGGTAGGCTAACAATTTAATATGCATTGGCAAAAGAACAAAATGAATGAATGGATATTATTAGAAAACCTAGCCCTCTGAAATCTTATTGAAGTTTTTAATTATAAAAACTCTAACTTAATATTTGATAAGCCACAAAAAAAAAGCTTAATATTTGATAAACAGATCTTACTGTTGGATTTTGACAGATGGTTGCAGTGTGGGGAGTGTACCTAGTATGCTGGGCGTGTTCTGCGCTCTATTGTAAATTAAAGGGGACCTAGTTTGTATAGGCAGTCTTTCAGTTTCATTTCCTCGTGTATTTAAACACGTCAATCAATAAGGGAGCAAAATGAGTCCTGACAGCAAAGGAACGAAATCTGTGGGTCAAGGCCTTCTGGGGCAAGGGATTTTAGTGGAAAGGCCAGAATGTATCGGCCGCTGCAGGCTTTGGAAGCGTAAGCCTTGTTAATGAAAGAATGATGAGTTATGGTTGTGTTTAACCTGCTGACAGCGGCTATGTGCATTTTAACAATTAAGTCAACTACTTTCATTACATTGTAGACAGACCGATGGGAGAAAAACGAATATGGCGTAAAGGCTTAGAAGTTCAGCATCTAATACAAAGACTATATTATAGGAACTATTTCTGTACGCTTCCTTTGCAGGATGGCTGACGGCTTTACCCAGACTAAGACTACTTCTCCCCACTGGGCAGACCTGAAGCCCCGGCTCCTGCCCCAGTGCAAGAAGCATGGAGGCGTCATCATGGGGTTTGCAATTGTAATGCTGGTCGGACTGGATTGGAACACCTCCGTGGGTGGACTGAATGCTCTCAGCGATATTGCACGCCTTCAAGCTGCGCGTTGACCCCTGGAAATTCAGGTTTGCCCCCAGATTAACCTATTGTCTTTATATTGATCATCTCTCGGACATCAACTCTGTCATGTTGCTATGGCTTAATCCTTCCCAATATTAACTTTGAAAATATACTTTTTAGATTCTCTCCCACACATCCTTGTGACCCTGAGCTATTCACTCCCTGGGGATTTACTCCCGAAAGTGCAACATTGCTTTGGATAAATTCTTGCAGCCTTGTCCGCTGCCCTGGCTGACAAATAACAGATAAGAATATCAAGTCCAAAATTGGACTCCAGTTCCTGCTCTGTTGTTATCACAAAATAAACAGGCAAATGAATGAAGTTATGTTTCCTGTGTCCTTATTCACCACAGTTCACATCAAAAGTCATATTTGAATTTCATCAACTATCACACTAGATTGAATACATTGAAATGAAGAAAAGGGAAGGCGAATTAAGGTACTAAATAGATGCTGTGGGCGCCACATCCCACTAGCTCACTATGTTCTTCTCCATAACTTTGGGTTAGCCTATCTAATACGTGTAACACGCATATTGCTGACCTCATTTTAATATTTGATGAAATATGGAGTTAGTTACATATAGGGGTTGGTAAACTGAATGGGCTTATATGAAGACGGTAGACGGCAGATGAAAAAAATATTCAGAGATGAACGTATGTATTTTTTTTTTTAATTAAAAAAATGACCTGAATGTAAATTTGCACAAGATACTTAATAGAATAGGCTATTTTGTATTTCACAACGCAGTGAATTTTGTTGGGGAAGTGAAATCGACTTTGAAAAAAACCGAACACGCTTGCGTTTTTCTGTATATACCGCACACCAGCCAGCCTCACTTCAATTCGCGCAATATATGTACAAAATGTATTTCAGCAGCATTTCGTGCGTTTTTGTGCATTTTTGGGGTGGTGTCAATTCGTATTGAAAATAACGAAATTTCTTGTGCTACTTTAATTTCGTGCCAAAAATACAACGAATTTCTGTGCTTACTTAATTCGTCGCGAAAAGACACGAATTTAACAGTAGGCGACAACAAGCCGTTGCAACAACCTAGACGTGAATCCGCCTGTTTTATTATTTTACGTTATGAATATATAGATATTTTGTCTTTTTTTTTAACACATTTAACCATAAGAGGTTATATTATATATTTGTCTTTACATTTAATCCCTATTAAAAACAGGTTGTGGTTTTATGCCTATATGTACTGTTTTCGATTTTTCTGAACAGACTTTTCAGGATAGAATGATATGTAAGCAATTGCCATGATTGGTTAATGGTGTTTTATCTCGGTTTGTGTTCCATGTCATTTCTTAAAAAATAAACGTGTAAACCATTTTTATTGAACAGATGTCACTGAAAATACAATGGCAAGCCTTTGCATTGTCATCAATAACAAAACATTTTTTTTTCGGTATAACATTTGGGGAAACGTATGCAGTCATTGGTAGTCTTACATTTTGTTGGCCACCAAATTACCAAAATGGTTAACCCGTTAATAAGGCTAGGGTGGCTGAGTGTAAATACATGGCTCTGATGTAGCAACTTTTCACTAGCAAGTTCTTGTGTTCAAATTACGTCAGTGTGGCGAAATAGCTCGAAAGCTTTCGTATATCTCCACTTGGGCTGCACCTACGGTTAGGCTAACGATAAAAAATTTCAAGTTTTTTGGGCAATACTGCGTCGAACCTGTGTTTTCGAGCAGCAAAACACCGGAAAGCTTCTAGCTACGAAAGTTACAAGAAAGAACAAGAATAGTTACTTCATCGGTCATGTGAATCTGGGATTGCCCCTAAAAGCAATTTCCACCGTTTTGAAAAATGACGCTGGTAACACCAAAAAAATACCAGGTGGCATAAAAGTTTGGAATATTTTTTTGAAAACCTCCATAAATCACTCAGGCATTGACTCGAGAAGAAAACATAAAAATATTTTCCAGAAGCAAAAACAGAATATTTTTGAAACGCTCCATAAATCAGCTCAGGCCAGCACCCATTGATTTGTGGGCGGTAAGTATAGGCGCTGCCGCTAGAGCGGGTATGGAAGTTGGATCCCCCCTAAACAGCATTTATAGGCTCTGTGTGTCTTTAAGCACCATACTTTTTCACTCTATCCTTGCTGTGTGGTGTGTGTGTGTGTGTGTGTGTGTGTGTGTGTGTGTGGTGTGTGTGTGTTGTGTGTGTGTGTGGTGTGTGTGTGTGTTGTGTGTGTTTGTGTTGTGTGTGTGTGGTGTGTGTGTGTTGTGTGTGGTTGTGTGTTGTGGTGTGTGCTGTGTGTGTGTAGTGGTTGTGGTGTGTTTGAGAGAGCTTTTCTTTGACATCTGTGTAGGCGAAAATTACTGGATTTACAGTTCTTGGAGGGTGACCGATTCACACTCTTTAAGTTTTGGGGAAAGATCTGACTTTTTAAACGCTTCAGAAAACAGCACCTAATGACCCCATTTTAAGCACTTCCGGTTCCGGCACAGAAGCTATAAGTAAATACAATCCTCGATCGGTATAATGCTTTTACAGAATCTTTTAAGTCTATACGTTAAGAACGGGACTGATTTTACACCAGGGTGAATGCACCGCTATTACAGCTGGAGAAACAAGTATTATACACTGCCGACTTTTGCAGTTTTCCTACTTACAAAGCAGTAGAGTTTCGTAATTTTGATCATAGGTAGCACTTCAACGGTGAAGAGACGAATCTAAAACAAAAATCCAGAAATTCACATTGTAGATTTTTAAGAATTTAATTTGCATTTTATTGCATCACAAAGTATTTGATACATTCAGTAAAAAGGCACGAACTAATATTTGTACAGAAACCTTGTTTGCAAATTACAGAGATCATACGTTTCCTGTTAGTTCTTGACCAGGGTTTGCACACCACTGCAGCAGGGGATTTTTGGCCCACTCCTGCCATACCAGACCTTCTCCAATCCTTCAGGTTTCGGTGGCTGTCGCTGGGGCAATACGGACTTTCAGCTCCCTCCAAAGATTTCTATTGGGTTCAGATCTGGAGACTGGCTAGGCCAACTCCAGGACGCTTGAGATGCTTCTACGGAGCCACTCTAGCTGCCCTGGCTGTGTGTTTCGGGTCGTTGCATGCTGGAGAAGACCCAGTTACACCCATCTTCATGCCTCTTACTGAGGGAAGGAGTTTGTTGGCCAAGAATCTCGCGATACATGGCCCCTCCATCCCCCTCAATACGGTGCAGTCGTCTGTCCTTTGGCAGAAATGCATCCCCAAAGAATGATGTTTCCACCTCCATGCTTCACGGTTGGGATGGTGTTCTTGGGGTTTGTAACTCAATCCTTCTTCTTCTTCCAAACACGCGAGTGAGTTTAGACCAAAAAGCTCTATTTTTGTCTCATCAGAACCATATGACCTTCTCCCATTCCTCCTCTGGATCATCCAGATGGTCATTGGCAAACTTCAGACGGGCCTGGACATGGCGCTGGCTTGAGCAGGGGGACCTTGTGTACACTGCACGGATTTTAATCCATGACGGCGTAGTGTGTTACTAATGGTTTCTTTTTAGACTGTGGTCCCAGCTTTTCCAGGTCATTGACCAGGTCCTGCCGGTAGTTCTGGGCTGTCCCTCACCTTCCTCTATGATTATCCCCACTGACCACGGGTGAGATCTTGCATGGAGCCCCAGACCGAGGCGTGATTGACCGTACTCAACTCTACTCTTCCATTTTCTAATAATTGCGCCAACAGTTGTTGCCTTCTCCCCACACGCTGCTCTCTCATTGTCCTCGCTACCCACTCACTTGCGTGCAGGTCTACAATTTTTCCCTGATGTCCTTACACAGCTCTCTGGTCTTGGCCATTGTGGAGAGGTTGGAGTCTGTTTGATTGAGTGTGTGGACAGGTGTCTTTTATACCAGGTAACGAGTTCAAACAGGGAGTTAATACAGTAATGAGTGGAGAACAGGAGGGCTTCTTAAAGAAAAACTAACAGGTCTGTGAGAGCGGAATTCTTACTGGTTGGTAGGTGATCAAATACTTATGTCATGCAATAATGCAAATTAATTAGTTAAAAATCATACATGTGATTTTCAGGATTTTTGTTTTAGATTCCGTCTCTCAGTTGAAGTGTACCTATGATAAAAATTACAGACCTCTACATGCTTTGTAAGTAGGAAAACCTGCAAAATCGGCAGTGTATCAAATACTTGTTCTCCCCACTGTATATCACAAACTGCTGGTTGGGTTGGCAAAACACTTTTAGGGTGATTTTATCACTTCCGGTTGCTCCAGGAAGCTTAGAATCAACACAGGTAGACCTCATAGTGGCTTGATGGATTGTCATTGAAGACAGGTTCATAAGACATTCATAACCCACATAGGCTTCAGGTTGAATTTAGGGGTGCAGGCAATGTGTTCCTATGGGGTGAGATGTCATTGTAAACTGTTTGATGTAAACACCTTCTTTAACTGTTAAGGTTAATGCACCGGTCAATGTTAGGCTTGCACAGAGACCTTAGGAACGTTCCCGAGGTCAAATTGTGCTTCTAAACCTTAACAGTTCTCTCTCTGTCTCCCAAAAGCAAAAGACTTGAAATGTAGGTCAAGGGTCATCTTCTTGTCACTGTCGCTGCGCTCAGACCGAGCAAGCTACGGTCAAGCGGGCATCTCGTTGAACTCGGCACAGCTATGGTGATGTCATTTTTAGTGGTGATTTCAGAATGCTATTTTGGTGGTTTTTCACTGTTGAAACATATTGCAAATGCACAAAAGTCAACTAGCAAGTCAGTGTCCATCAGCCAATTAGATATTTTCAGACACCAAAACTGATACCATCTGACTCCAAACTCACTTTTTCCAACTCGTTTAGAAGCCAACTATCACATATTTCAAGAGCAGGCCCAAAATTCACAGCGCCTTCCATTTAAACCATAATAAAACAATAATACGTAGTTATGTTCTAGCTGCGGGTCCAGTTTTCACATTATGTTTAGCCCTATGTGAGCGACCTCGAATCCAAGTTTCGGCTCGATAGGTCATTCGGTGCCCGAGCAAAACCTTAATTGGTGCTGAAATTCCACTTTTTTCCATGCCTTGCTACGGGGTCCTTGAATGAGCTATCGGACAGAATGTCGGGGTCCGTCTCTATGGGCCGAGCCGGTTTCAATGCACCTAGTCTTGAGACTCTGGGACTTTTCTAAATGTCACCATTTTTTAATGCTCAAAATGAATTGAAGTCAATGCAAATGCACCGGAGGCTTTTTATCGGTCCGAGAACCTTCTAGAGCCACATAACTCACCGTGCTTAATTGACCTGAGCTCTAGAACAGGTTTTGGTAAAGTTTCAGAACTCTAGGTCTGACGGTTCTTAAAAGTTCAAACAAAAGTAACTATTGCAGGCACTGTCTGCCTCTAAGCCCCTCAGTGTGTCACTCCATCCTTTCTGTGTGGGTGTGTAAATTTTCCCTTGAATCTGATGGGATGAATGACTGATTTACAGTTCATGAGGGTTGCCTATTCACATATATTAAGTTTTGGAAAGATTTGACTTTTTTAACCCTTCGAAACAGCCCTTTTGACACCAATTATGGCACTTCCGGTTGGCACAGGAAGCTGAACGTAAACACATATCCTATTGGAGTGGGCTTTTACAGAATCCTGAGTTTTAAGTCTATACGTTAAGAACTCACTGATTTACATAGGGTTGATGCACTATTTCTCTCAAACTGCAGTTGGGTATGGCAAACACTTTTAGGGTGATTTAACCACTTCGGTTGCTCCAGGAAGCTTAGAATCGACACAGGTAGACCTCATAGTGGCCTGATGGATTGTCATCGAAGACAGGTTCATAAAGGCATTATTAACCCACATAGGCTTCAGGTTGAATTTAGGGGAGCAGGCAATGTATTCCTATGGGGAGACATGTCATTGTAAACTGTTTGATGTAAACACCTTCTTTTAACTATTAAGGGTTAATGCCACACGGTCAATGTTTAGGCTTGCACAGATCGGGAGGACCTTAGGAACGTTCCTGAGGTCAAATTGTGCTTCTAACCTTAACGGTTTCTCTCTGTCTCCCAAAAGCAAAAAAATATGAAATTGAGGTCAAAGTGTCATTTGGTCCTTCTTTTTGTCCTGTCGCTGCACTCAGACCGAGCTAGCTACGGTCAAGCGGGCATCTCGTTGAACTCGGCACGGCCTGGGATAATGGCAATGCCATTGCAGGCTTTGGTGTGTCTTTAAGCACCGTACTTTTTTCACTCCATCCTTTTATCCCCTTTTCTTCGTGGTATCCATCGCTAGTAATTACTATCTTTGTCTCATCGCTACAACTCCCGTATGGGCTCAGGAGAGACGAAGGTCGAAAGCCACGCGTCCTCCGAAGCACAACCAACCAAGCCGCACTGCTTCTTAACACAGCGCGCCTCCAACCCCGAAGCCAGCCGCACCAATGTGTCGGAGGAAACACCGTGCACATGGCCCCCTTGCTAGCGCGCACTGCCCCCGGCCCGCCACAGGAGTCGCTGGAGCGCGATGAGACAAGGATATCCCTACCGGCCAAACCCTCCCTAACCGGACGACGCTAGGCCAACGGACCTCCGGTCGCGGCCGGCTGCGGCAGAGCCTGGGCGCGAACCCAGAGACTCTGGTGGCGCAGCTAGCACTGCGATGCAGTGGCAGAGCTTCGAGACCCACTTAAAAAATGTTCGTCTGAACACACTGCAACTGGATCTGTAACTTTTTTTTTTTTAACTCCTTTTTGTGAACATGACCAATTTGTCAATGTACGATTTCTCTAAATTACGATAGATAAATGTCTGGTTCTTTTTTTCCTGACACCGTATGCTTATGTACTTTGACGTGAAGCGGTCAAATTACGCACCCTACTTTACGTTTTTGACCTTAATCCCAGAAAAATGGCCCATAACTCAAAAAGCGTTGAGGCTCGACGCCATCTTGTTCGGGGCCAACTGTCCATTACGTCTTCGAAATATTTTCCGTTTAGGAGAAAAGGCCACATGCATTTGCAATGTGCTTGTGCATTTGCAATATTATTTATTTCCCTTGGTGGGAATTTCCTAGACTGCGGAAAAATGACCAAAATGTGTTATTTTTATAAAACGGACACCGAACGTCCGAGAGATTTAGTTTGATGATTCCTGAAAGATCTCTCCCCGCGCACGGCCGACGCCGTCGCGAATTTTAGAAACGTTGCAGGACGTCTAGTAAGGGACCTTACATTTGCAATGTGGCGTTTCTCACTAACCATATGGCGAGTGCTAAAATGTTCCCCTTAAGGTATGGAAAGGCCTTGGAAAGGCCATAAGTGTAAGCCAACATAATTTCATTATTTTACATTAACATGTATACATGCATTATGAAGAAAATGGTGTAATTTAGGCTCCACGAAATATGAAATGGGTTGAAGAAAATCGTGTATGGTTGCCTACATGACAAAAAGGCGTTCTGATTACAAGTGCACCAGTATCCAAAGTATTAAGCGAAATCAAGCACAGAAAAACAGCATTGGCATTATTAAACAATATTTCCCACGAATTAAGTCGCACGTAAATGTGCGTCTTTTCTCAAAAATTCTGTTCAGCAAGTCTAAAACAGTACATATAGGCATACAACAACACATTTTAAAACATGGTTAAACAAAGACAACATTTCTGTATATTCATGACGTTGAATTAGCCATTAAGAAGAACAAAAATGAAATACAAATTATCGCGTCTACATGGTTGTTGCAACGGCTTGTGTGTCACCTACTGGTTAAATTTGTGTCTTTTCGCACGAATTAAGTAGCACAGAAATTAGTGTATTTTCAAACGAATTGAACCACCCCAAAACACCCCAAAAATGCACAAAAACGCACGAAATCTGCTGAAATACATTTTGTACATATATGAGCGAATTGAATGTGAGACTGTGTTGCATTATTTTGTAAGGAAACCAATATCTAAATATCTAAAAACAAAGAATATAAATATCTAAATATATTTAGGCCTATATATCCCTTTAAAATTCGCTAATATTTGTCCACGTTTTATGAAATCATTTTGATTTCAAACTGGAAGATATGTAGCCCTAGGTTTAGGCCTGTATCACTAATTTGAACCCTCTGAAGGCCTAACTACACTCTAAAAATAAAAGGTTCCTGAAGTACCCTTTAAGGTTTCTTCAAATTGAAACTGTTGGGGAACCCCTATAAGTTCTTTGAAGAACACTTTAAAAGGGTTCTTCAAAGAACCCCTTTTAATGGATCCTCAAATAACCTTTTGGGGTACATTCTTGAACTACCGCCCCTCCCCAGTTATTTTTCTCATTAATAATAATATCCATAACAATAACAACAACACAATATTTTAGTTCTCAGTGTTTATTATGATGTTAGTGGCAAAGCAGAATCAAAAAAATCTAAATATTTTGAAACTCTCAGCAGTGCCCCAAGTCCAATAGATATAACCTCTGGGCACTGAAAATGGCCCCCAAAAGGTTCTTCCAAGAACCCCATAAGAGGTGGGGTTCATCGAGGAACCTCTCTAGTTGGTGGGGGTTCGTGCAGGAACCTAACTGCCCAACTGAAACATTTGGATTTGAAAGAGAAGCAGGAGACGGCACTTATCTGAAAAATGTAAAGATCTCCTCAATTTAAGGTAAGGTTTGTCCCTTGTATGATCTAAATGTATATTGTTTTATGATGAGCTATCTTTTCATATTTGTGCAAATCTTTCTAAAACAGAAAATGGACGCAATTCAATGGATACCAATCAACAAAGAGGTAAGAATATGTAGGCTATAAGAATATGTTGAAGGCTTGGGTGCAGATTGTAAGGGTGCGAACTGGCGGCAGAGTAGTCAGACGCAGGAGAGAAATAGCTGTTTCCAACGGCTCAGTTTATTAACAAAACCCACCAGAAAACAGAATAAATCAAATAAATGGGTACATAACCCAACGCACACCAGGACAGACGTGCACAAGCACTTACAATAAACAATCACCGACAAGGACATGAGGGGGAACAGAGGGTTAAATACACAACATGTAATTGATGGGATTGGAACCAGGTGTGATGGAAGATGAGACAAAACCAAAGGAAAATGAAAAGAGGATCAGTGATGGCTAGAAGGTCGGTGACTTCGACCGCCGAACGCCGCCCGAACAAGGAGAGGGACCAACTTCGGCGGAAGTCGTGACACAGATGGCGGATTGGTATTGGTATGTTATGCAGATCACATCTGCCATCCTCTTTCCTTGCCTCATCATTGAATATCCCATAGGCCTCTAGATTATGGACAAAGTATGTGTATGAAAACCATAATCAAAACAGTTTCTTTCATTCACATTCCCCAATTTTTAGAGTGAAGAAACCTTGTACCATCAGTACAGGAGAGCGTTTTCCATAAACAATACTTCAAAAAGATAAATGCTTTTAAATGTAGAGCTTCCAGCCTAACGGACTGGAGTTCTGAGCTTGGACCGAGCTTGGCGGCCACGCACACGGTGATGCAGTCGGCGAGGAGCTGTGGAGAGTGGACGGTAAAGGAACCAGATGGAGAATGTAATATTGGAATAAGCTTTACATCGGCTCATAACGCTATTTAATTCATAAGACGATGTATTTTTGTATTTTGTTTCAGTTTGCTAAAGTGTAATACTCACCCTGAAGTTATCGGGATCCACGTGCAGTTTCTCGGAGTGCATCACACTCAGTGCAGCATAGGTGTTCTTGATGTCATCCAGGTTCTGCACAGCTCTGTCCAGTCCGTGCATCACGGTCTTTCCGTGCTTGGCCACGGCGGGGTTACCCATGATGGCAGCGGGTGTGGACAGGTTGCCGAAGGTGCTAAAGTGTCTCTGAGTCCATGGAGACACGATCAGAAGTCTAAAAAGAAATAAAACAGGCTGCCATTACAATTATACTTCACAATCAATATGGTCTGTATCGCACCAAAGGTGAACACCGCGGTTTCCTACTACACAATTAGTGCTAATATATCCTGGGTATAGAACGAGGTTTGTTTTGAGTTATTTAGGTAGGTAGCCTATTATCGTGTTATTATTTAATGATGTCTACATAAATATTATAAGAATGTACCTGGCCAGGGCCTGGGGTCCGATCTCATCCACGCTGATCTTTCCCCACAGGCCTACGATGGCACTGCGCTCAGCATCTGTCCAGTCGACCATGTTGACGTTTGTTTGTGGATTTCCGTTGGTACTTGCAAAATGTTACAAGGGACCCCTGAGCTTTTTGTCTCCTGCGACGTCCAATTTATTGATGTTCAGTATCTCCGCCCTGAACAGAACACAGAAAATGATTGGATGAATGTCTTGAGGGGGCAAGGTCCTCGAGTGTGGCACATATCGTCATTGTGTCAACTTCATCCCACCTTTAAAGATAATGCTTGGTCATTTAGGCGTTGCCAAATTCAAATGATTATGGATGGAATAAACAAGTCATGATTAGCCTTCATCGGCATTTTTGTCAAAATGTAGTTATTGACATAGCCTTGTTCTATTCAATGTTCTCTACATACTACATATAGTTCTTAATACCACAATTCATATTGTTTTAAGTTCAAAATAGTATCTGACACCATTCAACCCAATGAAGGTTCGGAACTTTAATGCCAATTATCTCAGGAAAAAAACTTATTTAGCCCTACATTTTATTTTTATTTATCGTTGAAATATTCACAATGTATTGCAATATTATCTTTATTAAATGCGAATTATTTATGTGTTTATTTAGGAGGAAGCGTAGATTGGGAGTAAACTATTAAAGAAAGAGCATGACTCAATGTGTTTTATCTTCATATTCAGACAGACTCACCCATTTGAAAGTTCCATATTTCTGGTCTTTTTGAATGATTAATCGAAATGTCAGTTGGTGACTAGTCGTTTTATAGGCCTTCATCAGGGGAATTGACAAGTTCTAACTGGACACTACTCAATGTGGATGTTAGCCTATTTCATTCAATGAAACTACAGCTTTTTATTGAACTCCACTGAAATACAATGCACGTAACCTATATATTGTTACAATGTTTAGTGATAGGCCTTTGTAAAAAATGATCATATGTAAATCTGAAATGTCATAGAGTAAAAATTGTAAGTCAGAGAACGTTGGGGTAAAATGTTGACAGTGTGTATTTTAGCCTATTAGCTTCTCTGGGATAGTTGGGAAGGTAGTGTCCCACTTGGCCAAAATCCAGAAAAAAATGTAGCACGCCAAATTCAAATATATTACTATAAAAATCTATCTTTCATGAAATCATGCATGAAAGACACCAAATTAAAGCTACACATGTTGTGAATCCAGCCAACATGTCTGATTTCAAAAAGGATTTACGAGGAAAGCACACCAAACGATTATGTTAGCTCAGTACATAGCCACAGAAAAACACAGCCATTTTCCCAGCAAAAGATAGTAGTCACAAAAAGCAGAAATAAAGATCAAATTAATCACTATCCTTTGATGATCTTCATCAGATGACACTCATAGGACATCATGTTACACAATACATTTATGTTTTGTTCGATAATGTGCATATTTATATCCACAAATCTCGGTTTACATTGGCGCCATGTTCAGAAATGGCTCCAAAATATCCGGAGTAATTGCAGAGAGCCACGTCAAATAACAGAAATACTCATCATAAACTTTCATGAAAGATAAATGTTTTACACAGAATTAAAGATACACTTGTTCTTAATGCAACCGCTGTCAGATTTTTAAAAAAACATATGAGTTCTGTTATACTCACAGACATCATTCAAACAGTTTTAGAAACTTCAGAGTGTTTTCTATCCAATAGTAATAATAATATGCATATATTAGTATCTGGGACAGAGTAGGAGGCAGTTCACTATGGGCACGCAATTCATCCAAAAGTGAAAATGCTGCCCCCTATATCAATTAACACAAAAACGATGTTTCAAGTCAGAATTAGGCAGGTCTAATGCACCAAAAAAGTAAATGATTGCCTACTTCATCCATATTTTATTTTATTTAGCAAAAAAAGTCATGTGTAGTTCCAGTAGTTAGCTGCTACATGGGGAAAAAAGTTGTTAACTACTGAAAACCCTAACTCGATTTCAATGTAGTTCAACTCCCACCAAGCTACTGCAAAATGTAGTTAAATTACTAGTTGAACTACCAGGCACCAGGCACACAGTGGCAAGAGAATATTGTGAAATGTTATATAATGATGTTCATTAGAGTTGTCACGCGTGATAAATGGGACACTAAACGCTCACAGGCTATAATTACAGGCGGATATTGTGTTCATACAGGAATTTAACAGACACAGAGGCACTGAAATTTAGAGGAGGCTGGGTTGCAGAAAGTTATCATAGCTCATTTAATTTCAAACAAAATGGGGTGATTATTCTGATATGCAAAATACTTAATTTTGTAATGTTGAGGCAACACTCTGATGAGTTTAGCAGGCTTATCTGCATTGAGGCTTTTATAAATGGGATTAAGGTAGTGTTATGCAACATATATGCTCCCAACAAGGAGGACCCTGATTTTAATCATGAGGTCAAAGTTATACTGGGAAATATGGAGGGGCAGATTGTCCTTGCTGGAGACATCAACCAAGTGATGGACAATTTGATTGGTAAAAGTACATTTACAGGTAACTCCATGCCAAAGGATAGACTTGCAATACATATGCTAGCAGTGTATATGGGCCTTATAGATATATGGAGATTAGTCCATCCTAATGATAGAGAATATACTTTTTTCTCCCACTGTCATAAGACACACTCCAGAATAGATTTCTTCTTGATATCTAATTTCATGGTTAATAATGTGTTTGATTGCAAGATTGGGCCCATTGCCCTCGCAGATCATGCTGTTGTAGGGTTACATATTGATATAAACGCCTACATTTGTAGAAGGGTAGATTTAGTCTCAACACCATGCTGTTACAAGATGAGATATTTATCCAATCACTAGCAGATGATCTTAGATCCTTTTTTGAGATCAACATAGGCTCAACTGAAAATATTTCCACCGTATGATAAACCTCTAAAGCATATATTAAAGGGAAAGCACATGCATCCAAAAAGAAGAGTGAAGGGGCTGAAGGAGTAAAAATATTAGAAACTGAGATATGTGATTTGGAAAGGGATTTGGCAAGACATTTCACAGATAGCACATTTCAAACTGCCTGCAAATTGAAATTTCAGTTGCATGAAATGTATAACAAAAAGGCAGAATGTGCACTATTTAGACAGAACCAGTTTTTATGAGGGAGATGAGAAGACAGGCAGGCTACTAGCAAGACACCTAAAAATGCAGAACAAAGCAAATAATTTGTAAAAATCCAAATAACTTCACAGATCTTCATTGTAAAGGGTTTAAAGTGACTATGCATATACAGTTGAAGTCGGAAGTTTGCATACACCTTAGCCAAATACATTTAAACTCAGTTTTTCACAATTTCTGACATTTAATCCACGTAACAATTCCCTGTCTTAGGTCAGTTAGGATCACCACTTTATTTTAAGAATGTGAAATGTCAGAATAATAGTAGAGAATGATTTATTTCAGCTTTTATTTCTTTCATCACATTCCCAGTGGATCAGTTTACATACACTCAATTAGTATTTGGTAGCATTGCCTTTAAATTGTTTAACTTGGGTCAAACATTTCGGCTAGCCTCCACAAGCTTCCGACAATAAGTTGGGTGAATTTTGGCCCATTCCTCCTGACAGAGCAGGTGTAACTGAGTCAGGTTTGTAGGCCTCCTTGCTCACACACGCTTTTTTTAGTTCTGCCCACAAATTTTCTATGGGATTGAGGTCAGGGCTTTGTGTGCCACTCCAATACCTTGATTGTTGTCCTTAAGCATTTTGCCACAACTTTGGAAGTATGCTTGGGGTCATTGTCCATTTGGAGACCCCATTTGCGAGCAAGCTTTAACTTCCTGACTGATGTCTTGAGATGTTGCTTCAATATATCCACATAATTTTCCTCCGTCATGATGTCATCTATTTTGTGAAGTGCACCAGTCCCTCCTGCAGCAAAGCACCCACAACATGATGGTGCACCCCCGTGCTTCACGGTTGGGATGGTGTTCTTTCAGCTTGCAAGCCCCCGTTTTTCCTCCAAACATAACAATGGTCATTATGGCAAACAGTTCCATTTTTGTTTCATCAGAACCAGAGGACATTTCTTCTCAAAAAGTATGATCTTTGTCCCCATGTGCAGTTGCAAACCGTAGTCTGGCTTTTTTATGGCGTTTTTGGAGCAGTGGCTTCTTCCTTGCTGAGCGGCATTTCAGGTTATGTCGAAATAGGACTCGTTTTACTGTGGATATAGATACTTTTGTATCTGTTTCCTCCAGCATCTTCACACGGTCTTTTGCTGTTGTTCTGGGATTGATTTGCACTTTTCGCACCAAAGTACACTCATCTCTAGGAGACAGAACGCGTCTCCTTCCTGAGCGGTATGACGGCTGCGTGGTCCCATGGTGTTTATACTTGTGTACTATTGTTTGTACAGATGAACACAGTACCTTTCAGGAGTTTGGAAATTGCTCCCAAGGATGAACCAGACTTGTAGAGGTCTACAAATCTTTTTCTGAGGTCTTGGCTGATTTCTTTTGTTTTGCTCATGATGTCAAGCAAACAGGCACCGAGTTTGAAGGGTGGCCATGAAATACATCCCCAGGTACACCTCCAATTTTTTATTTTTTTATTTAACTAGGCAAGTCAGTTAAGAAAAAATTCTTATTTTCAATGATGGCCTAGGAACAGTGGGTTAACTGACAAGTTCAGGGGCAGAACAACAGATTTTTACCTTATATTTGATCTTGCAACCTTTCGGGTACTAGTCCAACGCTCTAACCACTAGGCTAAAGCCATGACATTATTTTCTGGAATTTTCCAAGCTGTTTAAAGGCACAGTCAACTTAGTGTATGTAAACTTCTGACCCACTGGAGTTGTGATACATGTGAAATAAGTGAAATAATCTGTCTGTAAACAATTGTTGGAAAAATTACATGTAGATGTTCTAACCGACTTGCCAAAACTATAGTTTGTTAACAAGAAATTTGTGGAGTGGTTGAAAAACGAGTTTTAGTGACTCCAACCTAAGTGTATGTAAGCTTCCGACTACAACTGTATGATAAACAGAGAGTAGCAGCAGCGTAAAAGAGGGGTTGGCGGATGGGGCGTGGCGGGACACAATGCAGATAGTGCAAGGGCCCTGGTTAGTCAGGCTTTTTGAGGTAATATGTACATGAATGTATAGTTAAAGTTACTATGCATAGATGATAATGATAAACAGAGAGCACAATGAAAATAGTCCGGGTAGCCATTTGATTACCTGTTCAGGAGTCTTATGGCTTGGGGATTAAAGCTGTTGATAAGCCTTTTGGTCCTAGACTTGGCGCTCCGGTACTGCTTGCCATGGTGTAGCAGATAGAAAAGTCTATGACTGGGGTGGCTGGGGTCTTTGACAATTTTTAGGGCCTTCCTCTGACACCGCCTGGTGTAGAGGTCCTGGATGGCAGGAAGTTTAGCCCCAGTGATGTACTGGGCCGTACGCACTACCTTCTGTAGTGCCTTGCGTTCGGAGGCCGAGCAGTTGCCGTACCAGGCAGTGATGCAACCAGTCAGGATGCTCTCGATGTTGCAGCTGTAGAACCTTTTGAGGATCTGAGGACCCATGCCAAATATTTTTTGTTTCCTGAGGGGGAATAGGCTTTGTCGTGCCCTCTTCACGACTGTGTGTTTTTGGACCATGATCGTTTGTTGGTGATGTGAACACCAAGGAACTTGAAGCTCTCAACCTGCTCCACTACAGCCCCATCAAATCAAATCAAATGTATTTTATATACCCTTCTTACATCAGCTGATATATCAAGGTGCTGTACAGAATCCCAGCCTAAAACCCCAAACTGCAAGCAATGCAGTGGTAGAAGCACGGTGGCTAGGAAAACTCCCTAGAAAGGACAAAACCTAGGAAGAAACCTAGAGAGGAACCAGGCTATGAGGGTGGCCAGTCCTCTTCTGGCTGTGCCGGGTGAGATTATAACAGAACATGGCCAAGATGTTCAAATGTCATAAATGACCAGCATGGTCAAATAATAATAATCACAGTAGTTGTCGAGGGTACAACAAGTCAGCACCTCAGGAGTAAATGTCAGTTGGCTTTTCATAGCCGATCATTGAGAGTACTCTACCGCTCCTGCTGTCTCTAGAGAGTAAAAAGCAGGTCTGGGACAGGTAGCACGTCCGGTGAACAGGTCAGGGTTCCATAGCCGCAGCAGAAGAGTTGAAACTGGAGCAGCAGCACAGCCAGGTGGACTGGGGACAGCAAGGAGTCATCATGCCAGGTAGTCCTGAGGCATTCCTAAGGCTCAGGTCCTCCGAGAGAGAGAGAGAAAGAAAGAAAGAAGAAAGAGAGTTAGAGAGAGCATACTTAAATTCATACAGGACACCTGATAAGACAGGAGAAATACTCCAGATATAACAGACTGACCCTAGCCACCCAACACATAAACTACTGCAGCATAAATACTGGAGGCTGAGACAGAGGGGTCAGAACACTGTGGCCCCATCCGCATATCTCCGCCAGTGCACAACCCGGGGGGGGGGGGGGGGTGCCAACCAACAGAGACTCAACCCACTCAGTGACCGCACCCCTCCTAGGGACGCATGGAAGAGCCACCAGTAACCCAGTGACTCAGACCCCTGTAATAGGATAGAGGCAGAGAATCCCAGTGGAGAAGAGGGGAACCGGCAGGCAGAGACAGCAAGGGCTGTCCGTTTGCTCCAGTGCCTTTTCCGTTCACCCTCCACACTCCTGGCGCACAGACTACACTAATTCATATGACCTAACTGAAAGAGATGAAGTCTTCAGTAAAAGACTTAAAGTTGAGACCGAGTCTGGTCTCTCACATGAATAGGCAGGACCATTCCATAAAAATAGAGCTGCTATAGGAGAAAGCCCTGCCTCCAGCTGTTTTTGCTTAGAAATTGTATAGGTGACAATTAGGTGAGGCCTGCGTCTTGTGCACCGTAGCGTACGTGTGTAGGTATGTACGGCAGGACCAAAACGGAAAGATAGTGTAGGAGCAAGCCCATGTAATGTTTGTAGCGTGGTAGCCAGTAAAACCTTGAAATCAGCCCTTTGCCTTAACAGAGGAACCAGTTAAGGGAGGCTAGTACTGGAGTAATCAATGATAAAAAATGTGGGTTTAGCAGGGATTCTAGCAGCCCTAATCTCTCTC
>NW_019957669.1:7803-11323 GCF_002910315.2 Salvelinus sp. IW2-2015 | reverse complement strand
TTGCAGCCATCCACTTCCTTATGTCTGAAACACAGGCTTCTAGCGAGGGCAATTTTGGGGCTTCACCATGTTTCATTGAAATGTACAGCTGTGTGTCATCTGCATAGCAGTGAAAGTTAACATTATGTTTTCGAATTACATCCCCAAGAGGTAAAATATATAGTGAAAACGATAGTGGTCCTAAAACGGAACCTTGAGGAACACCGAAATGTACAGTTGATTTGTCAGAGGACAAACCATTCACAGAGACAAATTGATATCTTTCCGACAGATAAGATCTAAACCAGGCCAGAACTTGTGTAGACCAATTTGGGTTTCCAATCTCTCCAAAAGAATGTGGTTATCGGTGGTATCAAAAGCAGCACTAAGGTCTAGGAGCACGAGAACAGATGCAGAGCCTCGGTCTGACCCCATTAAAAGGTAATTTACCACCTTCACAAGTGCAGTCTCAGTGCTATGATGGGGTCTAAAACCAGACTGAAGCATTTCGTATACATTGTTTGTCTTCAGGAAGGCATTGAGTTGCTGCGCAACAGCTTTTTCTAAAATTATAGAGAGGAATGGAAGATTCGATATAGGCCGAATTTTTAAAAATATTTTCTGGGTCAAGGTTTGGCTTTTTCAAGAGAGGCTTTATTACTGCCACTTTTAGTGAGTTTGGTACACATCCGGTGGATAGAGAGCCGTTTATTATGTTCAACATAGGATGGCCAAGCACAGGAAGCAGCTCTTTCAGTAGTTTAGTTGGAATAGGGTCCAGTATGCAGCTTGAAGGTTTAGAGGCCATGATTATTTTCATCATTGTGTCAAGAGATATAGTACTAAAACACTTGAGTGTCTCCCTTGATCCTAGGTCCTGGCAGAGTTGTGCAGACTCAGGACAACTGAGCTTTGGAGGAATACGCAGATTTAAAGGGGAGTCCGTAATATGCTTTCTAATGATCATGATCTTTTCCTCAAAGAAGTTCATGAATTTATTACTGCTGAAGTGAAAGCCATCATCTCTAGGGGAATGCTGCTTTTTAGTTAGCTTTGCGACAGTATCAAAAATACATTTTGGATTGTTCTTATTTTCCTCAATTAAGTTGGAAAAYTAGGATGATCGAGCAGCAGTGAGGGCTCTTCGATACTGCACGGTACTGTCTTTCCAAGCTAGTCGGAAGACTTCCAGTTTGGTGTGGCGCCATTTCCGTTCCGATTTTCTGGAAGCTTGCTTCAGAGCTCGGATATTTTCTGTATACCACGGAGCTAGTTTCTTATGACAAATGTTTTTAGTTTTTAGGGGTGCAACTGCAAGGTTAAATTGAGTTCCTCAGTTAGGTGGTTAACTGATTTTTGTCCTCTGACGTCCTTGGGTAGGCAGAGGGAGTCTGGAAGGGCATCAAGGAATCTTTGGGTTGTKTGAGAATTTATAGCACAACTTTTGATGCTRRTTGGTTGGGGTKTGWGCAGATTATTTGTTGCYATTGRAAACYTAATWAAATGGMMGTCCYATAGTCCAGGGTTATGAGGAAAAACATTAAGATCCACAACATTTATTCCATGGGACAAAACTAGGTCCAGAATATGACTGTGGCAGTGAGTAGGTCCYGASYCATGTTGGAKAAAKCCCACTGAGTCGATGATGGCTCCGAAAGCCTTTTGGAGTGGGTCTGTGGACTTTTCKATGTGAATATTAAAGTCAKCAAWAATTWGAATATTATCTGCTATGACTACAAGGTCCGATAGGAATTCAGGGAACTCAGTGAGGAACGCTGTATATGGCCCAGGAGGCCTGTAAACAGTAGCTATAAAAAGTGATTGGGCAGGCTGCATAGATTTCATGACTAGAAGCTCAAAAGACGGAAACGTCTGGTTTTTTTGGTAAATTGAGATTTGCTATCGTAAATTGTTAGCAACATCTTCGCCTTTGCGAGATGCACGGGGGATATGGTCACTAGTGTAACCAGGAGGTGAGGCCTCATTTAACACAGTAAATTCATCAGGCTTAAGCCATGTTTCAGTCAGGCCAATCACATCAAGATTATGATCAGTGATTAGTTCATTGACTTTAACGCGCCTTGGGAAGTGAGGGGATTAACATTAAGTTAGCCCTATTTTGGAAGGACTGTAGGAAGTCCAGGATCCAGTGGAAGGGAGGTGTTTGTCAGGATCCTTAGCTTATGAACAACTAGAGCTGTAGTCAATTAATACATACTCACGTAGGTTTTCCTTTTGTCCAGGTGTGAATGGCTGCTGCCTCATGGTGTGACCAGTGAGCTGAGATAAGGCGGGGCTTTACCTAGCAGAGACTTGTAGATGACCTGGAGCAGTGGGTTTGGCGACGAGTATGAAGCGAGGGCAGCCACAAGAGCATACAGGTCGCCAGTGGTGGCTAGTGATATAGGGGCTTGGTGAAACGGATGAGCTGTGATAGCGATACATCACAATTTGTTAAGTAGAGTGTTGGGTATTTGTCATGCGACATCGCGAAGTGAGGATTGTAGGAATGTTAGTTTACAGGATGTTTGCAGCATGACGCCTGAACGAGGATGTAGCGCATTTTGTTAGGCAGGGCACAATGAGAGACGAGTAGACACGCGATATTGATATTAATTTGTGGATTGGAGATGTTTATGTGAGTCTGGAGGAAGTTTACACGTCTACCAGAACCTAGGTATTTGTGTTCGTCGCACATATTCTAAGTCAGAACCGTCCAGAGTAGTGATGCTGGATGGGGACAGGGTTAGTGCGGGCAGCGATCTGATGAAGAGCATGACATTTAGTTTTACTTGCATTTAAGAGCAGTTGGAGGCCACCGGATGCCCATTGTATTTTCAGTTACATTCTGTTCAAATAAATGGTTTACACGTTTATTTTTAAAGAAATACATGGAACTACAACCGAATAAAACACCATTAACATACATGCATTGCTTACATCATACTTATCCTGGAAAAGTCTGTTCAGAAAAATCGAAATATAGGCATAAAACCACAATTTTCTAATAGGATTAAATAAAGACAATATAATATATAACCTCTTATGTTAAATGGTTAAAAAAAGACAAAATATCTATATATTCATAACGTAAATAAATAAATACAGGCGATCGCGCTTATGGTTGTTGCAACACGGCTTGTGTGTCGCCTACTGGTTAAATTCGTGCTTTTTCGCACACGACAGATTAACTAGGAAAAGAATTCGGTACGTATTTTCGCACAGAAATTAGTACTACAGAATATTTAGTTCACGTATCTATACCACGTTCGATGAGACAACTACGACACCATAATGATCAAAACCCCACGAAGTAAGATCATGCGATGAAAAATACACTTTTTAAATACTAATTGCCGACAATTGAATTAAGTGCAGAGTCTCGCGCGACTGGTGGGGGAATCTGCACATAGTCAAAAACTCAGCTGTACCGGAAATACATGTAAGACAGGCAACAATCATCTTTGTATGAGAAAATATTTGGAGTTAACAATGGGTGCATCTTGGGACTTGTTCCCTCCGAGCTTTTGCACTGCATACG
>NW_019957669.1:0-7778 GCF_002910315.2 Salvelinus sp. IW2-2015 | reverse complement strand
CTTTGCGGTTTTCTGAGAATATTATAGCAAACAACTTTCTTGACTTGCTCTCCTTTCGGTATGGCCGCGATTGAGCCAGCGATTATCCTTTGTTGCAGAGTGTCAAACATAATTATAATGGAGGTGTTCCCAAATAGTCCGTTAGGGTTATGCAGGAAAACAAACATTAAGAAATTCCACAACATTCATTCCAATGGGACCAACAACCTAGGTCACAGAATATTGACATGTACGGCCAGTGAGCTAGGATCCGCAAGGCATGTTGCTGTGAAAACAACCCACTGAGTCGATGATGGCTCCGAACAGCCTTTTGAGTGGCGTCATCTGTTGGAACTTCTTTCCATGTGAATAATAGTAACTAGTCACCAAAAATATTATGAATGATTATCTTACGCTATGCACTACACAGCGTCGACTCCGGAATAGCAGAATTGTCACAGCGGGAACTCAAGTCACGAGGAACGCTGTTATATGCGCCCAGAGTACCGCCTACAGTCTAACACCAGTCAGCTGACTAAAAATATCGTGACTTGGGCAGCGCTGCCTACCCATAGATTATTCCAAATTTGACCTTAAGAAGCTTATCAAAAGAGACCGAGAACATTCCGTCACTGGGCGTCTTGGTTTTTTGTACATACCAATAAGTGCTCATCAGCTCACAGTAGCTAGAACCGCAATACACTTGGTTACGCCAGTAACTAATTCTAACCCACCGTCGCCTTTTGCGAGCATGCACCGCGAGGAGGTGACTGCGCATCCCGACAGTGTACACCAGGATCCGTGTGACGGCACTCTATTTAACACAGACTTTCATTATCTCATCAAGGCTTAACAGCCAATGTCATTCACAGTCAGGCCAACTCCACATCATCAAGATTAAATGATATCTACCAGTGCATTAGTGCCACTAGACTTTAACCGCTGCCCTGTGGAATTGAGGCGACCTCTCTACACACTTACCAGAGTAGCCCCGAATTATTTTGACTCCTGACACAGATTGTCAGTGACAAGTCCCAGTGATACCAGTTGGCAAAGGTGAAGGTGTTCTTTAAGTACCAGATTCCTTAGCTTACATATTAGCAACACTCGCACGCTGTAGCTCAAATTACATAGCACCTACCTTCACGTAGGTTTCCCGTCTTTTTGTCCAGGCCACACTTCGTGAAATAGGTACATTGTCTGCCTATTCGCTGTGACCCAGTCGAGCTGCAGATAAGGCGGGCGCTGTTAACCCCTAGCAAGACTCTGATACCGGTATGACCTGGAGCCAGTGGTTTGGCGACCACGAGTCATGAAGCCAGAGAGGGCGCCAGCTCAAAACAAGATAGCATACATGGTCGCACAGTGGTGCAGGTCAGTATCATGTGGGCATCTTGCGTGGGACAAAACGGTACTGGCAACTGCTGACTCCAGGTACCACTACAATTCCAAATCTTGCCTGTCTGACTAGAACCCTTAGAGTTGTTGGAAGACGCCTACTAATTTTGTCAAATGCACATCGCCGGAAGTCGCAAGGTCCATGGGAATACTAGCCATGGTATAAGTTTTCACCAAGGGTATGTTTAGGCCAGCCATGAAAGTGACAAGGCATGCCTATTGTTCGCGAAATAAGGCAACGCCCGATTCTTAGATTTTAATTTTGATTGGAGAATGCATCTTAATGCTAAGAGATCTGGAAGCGAGAGATTTACAGTCCACGTAAACACCAGCTGAACAACTAGCGTATTTTGAGTAGTTGTTCCACACCACTATTCCTAGAAGTTCAGAACCGATCCCCAGAAGTCCAGTTCGCATGCTGGTATAGCAGGGACAGGGGTTAGCTTGCCAGGCAGCGATCTCGATTGAAGAGCATGCAATTTAGTTTTTACTTGCAGCTTTAAGAGCAGTTGGAGGCCACCAGGATGCCATGTATTTTCAGTTACATTCTGGTTCAAATAAAAATGGTTACACGTTTATTTTTAAGAAATACATGGAACTACAACCGAATAAAACACCATTAACCATCATGCTCATGCTTACATTCATCTCTATCCTGAAAAGTCTGTTCAGAAAAATCGAAAATATAGGCATAAAACCACAATTTTCTAATAGGCATTAAATAAAGACAATATATATATAACCTCTTATTCGTATAACTTGGTTAAAAAAAGACAAAATATTATATATTCATAACGTAAAATAAATAAATACAGGCGATCGCGTCTATGGTTGTTGCAACACGGCTTGTGTGTCGCGTACTGGTTAAATTCGTTGTCTTTTTCGCCACGAATTAAGTAGGACAGAAAATTCGTGTATTTTCGCACGAATAAAGTAGACAAGAAATTCGTGTATTTTTCAAACGAATTGCAACACCACAAAATGCCACAAAAACACGCACGAAACTTCTGCTGAAACTACAATTTATGATACATATAATGCAGCGAAATTCGAATGTGAGGCTGGGCTGTCGGAGGGAATTGTATGTTCCTGCCTGTAACTGGCACATAACCGCCACAAGGGCCATCTATGGAACTATGGTGACAGATGGGCGCCATCTTGGGAATTTCCCCCAAGTGTACTGAGCCGTACCAACCTCTATTCTGCTAATCCTTGTTGCCTCCGTTCTGGAACACAGGACTCAAATCATTAGTCTATTAAGTTTCAACACACTATGTTTATGTACTAGATTGTACTAAATCATTTCAAAGAATCAGGACTGCAACAACCTTGCTTCTAACATGCGAAAAGCTTACCAGAGAAGCACTCTGTGAACATCACATGCTCGTACTACTCCAACTTCATGTACAGATGCTACTTCACAAGCCGTAATTGTCAAGCGTCGTTATCCACCCGTATCCGCAACGTCGTTGTCCATCGCATAAATTCAGATTTGACGGCCAATTCATTCAGTCAGTAGAAAGAAGAAGGCCTACGTACTTGCTTGGCAGGATCTCAGGAGACTTCCGTTTGGCACTGTATTCACAATAGGCCATATGTCAAGTACGCGGGCCTTCACCTAAAACCAAAACAACCGCCATTGTTATACCAATTCTTGCTTTTAGTAAACAGATCTGGTTTTATTCATTATCCCTAATGCGACAATGATCAGAGTACCTCGTTCATGATTTTCAATTAAGTAAGCATTTGCACCCTGCTTATTTGAACCAAAATCACACAGACTTGAACTACAGGTAAACCTAAGGTTGTGTAGACAATCCACTTTGGACATATGGATCTGCAAATAGCCTATTATTTGGCGTATTCCTTCACTGGCCCCTTTTACCGCAGCTAATGGCGACCAATAATGGACTAAATCACAGATCGAGCACATCATGGAAACATTGAGGCAAAAAGTACATACACACAGTAGCCTAGTGGCAATATAAATCAATTGATTGAACATGAAATTGAGTTCAATATGATTGAAATAGCCTACATACATGGGCATATAATGGCTATGTTTTAATACAGTCATCTCGGTTTTCGTTTGAAGCATAATTGTATCCTACACTTGTTTATAACAATTGCAGATACTTCGGCTATTTTTTTTTTTTTTTGTCAGCTTCGTTCTGATGTTATCCGCAGTCACAGACAGACTAAACATCTTGATTCTATGTTTAGCAGAGATCTTCTGTAATTGAAGGGACGCGGATGGGCAAAAAGCATCTAACCATGTACTTCGGCTGCTCTATTAGTGGTCTGGATTACTCGTAGATGTGCAAAGGTTTTTAAGAGCGTTTTTAAGAGCCACGTTACCAATGAGGCCTCTGGGAAACGACTCGGCTAAGTAGATTGTATTAAGGATCATACTGTTACGAAGGCTCTGGGAAACTCCACTTCCAAATAGGGTATAGCCTAAAATATTGATGTTAAGATGTTTGAGGTTGAACTGTTCCTGCTACCCCCCCCCACCATATTTTAAAAAAAACTAATACAAATACAATGGTTTGTGTCGATGTCTTTATTTTCAATCAGGCAGGGATGTCAAAACATAATAACTTGTCTGGGGTGCATTTAGAAGTACCGACTGCCCATTGCGGCGACAACCACTTTCATGAACTTCTGCCAGGTTGCCTGGATTTCAGGAGTGAAAGCGGCTCCGAACTTGGCGGCAATGACAATTGTGAGGACGTCAGCCAACACCTGTAGACAAAAGACAAAGGAGGAAGATGTTAAATAAGACTGACGGTTTTGTTTTACCTTTGGAATTAGACGTGTTGCTCTGATTGTTGTGTGTAGGCTTACATCAGTAAAGCCTAAAATATAAGCCTATTTCTCAAGACAGAAGGCATACCCTGAAATTGTCGGGGTCAACGAAGAGTTTGTTAGCGTGGGTCTCGCTCAGTGACTTGTATGTGGCCAAGATGTTGCCCATGTTCTTCACAGCTTTATCCAGAGCTCCACACACGACCTTGCCGTGAGCAGCAACTTTGGGGTTGCCCATGATTGCTGCGGCAGTGGACACATCTCCGAAAGAGCCGAAATAACGCTGAGTCCAGGGGTAGACGATCAGGACTCTGTCATTGCAAGAACCCCGAAATATGTGGATTATTTTCAAATGTATTTCAATTATATGCCTAGTTAATAATCTAATATGCGCCGTTCAAACTTAATAACAACTCAATATTAATAGTAATGATAAGATAACAGGACAAGTATAATATTGTTATAATTACTCATGATCATCTCCACTATAAARTATATTAGATGATATATTTGAATGAGGCTGAAGCCATGACCTACCTTGCCAGAGCCAGTGGTCCGACCTCATTGATATCTACTTTGCCCCAGACAGCACTGATGGTGCTCTTCTCGGCGTCTGTCCAGTCAACCATGTTGTCAGTGTTTGTTTTCCGGTTTTGCAACAAGATAAAACAAATTGTCTTGTGTAGGGAGACACTTTGTCTGCAACTTATATTTATGAGTGCACTCCGCCCACTGGAGGCGGCGCATATGATTGGCTCTGGTAAAGATTAGTATTGGCCAAGTGAGCGCTTCAGCTCTCGAACTTGATGACATCAATTCTAATAATTTATCTGTTAAACAGTAAATGTTCATTTATTAGTTGTTACAGAATCAAGTCTGTAGGTTAGATCCTAAAAGCTGGAAGCATATGTAAATAGGCATATACAATTTTCTAGATTACCAACGTTTCAAAATTCGCATGATCACTATCTAAAACAGTTGTAATTTATCCAACTGATGCAAGAATAAAAGCAAGGTTATGGCAAAACGCTTCCGAAGATTACATGTCCTTCATTGCAGTGTATAAGGCTATACAAATGAAAAAATAGAAAGACGCAATCAATAAAAACAAATATGAATTAGGAACATGTGATAATTCCAGCCAATTCCGGCCTACTATTTGGCACAGTTTCTTATCTACGACAAAATGATGCCTGCCTTTTTTTTATCGGGGTATTCAGACCGTTCCGCCCATTTTAAGTGATTAATTTCAAGACATTACATATGAAATAAGCAGGAATGTCCTGTATATTTGCAAGATAGGTGTGTACCCTTGTCCTCGCATGGACCTCTGTTCTTCCTCTGACTTTTCTTTCTCGATCATTCGAAGTCCAATCAAACTTTTTAATTGGGATCATATCAACTTCCAACCCAGAGTAGTCATATAACTGACTTGCCTCGTAATAAAGGTTAAATAAGAAATAAAAATGTTAAAACACGTCACTTTGAATAAATATTTTCCAATTGAACGCAGGTCTTTGAAGGGTGAATCTGATTTTTACAATATAATTTACCAATGTAATATATTTAATAACCATACAATCAAATACATATTTAGCCTACCTTTAATTATTTAACATTATGTAGGATAGAACAAAGTTTGCGTCATAATCTAGACCAATACAATTTCAAATAGCCAATTGACTATTAATGAAATAATTGTATATTTTGGCAAAAGAAGCTTTATCTTTGAATTAACTTATTGAGAAATATATGCTCGCATTAGGCTACTCTGAAAGATGTCTTTATTGCAACGAAAAAATAAATAGTAATAATTATCTTTATAAAAAAATTGTAAAATAGTTGACATCTTTTTCATCTGGTGCAATTGATTTAAATGCATTACATTCAGAATATCAAATTGTAGGCTACAAAAAGAAACAAAAAAGTTAATTAGGCCTAATGATGGATATTATTAGAAACATAGCCATTATCTTATTGAAGGGTTTAATATGGAAATTCAAACTTAATATTTCATAAACGCCAAAATTATTATTTAACGTTATTTAGGATATTAAATGAAATTGCCAATTCACTATTAAATGAAATATTTGGCTATTTTGGCAAAAGCAGCTGCAACTTTAGAATATAATATTGGAAATATACGCTTGATTACACTGAAATAATACGTTTTATGCAACAAAAAGAAATATCTCTTATCAATCAAACTGTAAAATTGTTGCATCTGGTAGGCCTACAAGTAATATGCATTGCGCAAAAGAACAAAATGAATGATGGATATTATTAGAAACATACCCTCTGACATCTTATTGAAGTTTTTAATATAAAACTCTAACTTAATATTTGATAAGCCACAAAAAAAGCTTCATATTTGATAAACACATCTTACTTTTTGGATTTTGACCAAGATGGTTGCAGTGTAGGGGGAGTGTACCCTAGTAGCTGGGCGTGTCTGCCGCTCTACTTTATATAAAGGACCTAGTTGTATAGGCAGTCATCTTCAGTTCATTTCTCGTAGATTTAACACACGTCAATCAATAAGGAGCAAAATGAGTCTGACAGCAAAGGACAAATCTGTGGTCAAGGCCTTCTGGGGCCAAGATTAGTGGAAAGGCAGATGTCATCGGCGCTGAGGCTTTGGGAAGGTAAGCCTTGTTAATGAAAGAATGATGAGAATGGTTGTGTTTAACCTGCTGACAGCGGCCTATGTACATTTTAACATTAAGTCAACCTTTCATTACATTGTAGACAGACGATGGGAGAAAAACGATATGCGTAAAGCTTAGAAGTTCAGCATCTAATACAAAGACCTATAATAGGAACTATTCTGTACCTTCCTTTGCAGGATGCTGACGGCTTACCCCAGACTAAGACCTACTTCCCCACTGGGCAGACCTGAGCCCCGGCTCTGCCCCAGTCAAGAAGCATGGAGGCGTCATCATGGGTGCAATTGGTAATGCTGTCGGATGATGGACAACCTCGTGGGTGGACTGAGTGCTCTCAGCGATCTGCACGCCTTCAAGCTGCGCGTTGACCCTGGAAACTTCAAGGTTTGCCCCCAGATAACCTATTGTCTTTATATTGATCACTCTCGACTTCAACTCTAAGTCTGTTGCTATGGCTTAATCCTTCAATATTAACTTTGAAAATATACTTTTCAGATTCTGTCCACAAAATCCTTGTGACCCTGGCTATTCACTTCCCTGGGGATTTCACTCCCGAAGTGACATTGCTGTGGATAAATTCCTTGCAGCTTTGTCCGCTGCCCTGGCTGACAAATACAGATAAGACCATCATGCAGTCCAAAATTGGACTCCAGTTCCTGCTCTGTTGTTATCACAAAATAAACAGGCAATGAATGAAGTTATGTCTTCTGTGTCCTTATTCCACCACAGTTCACCATCAAAGTCATATTTGAATTTCATCACTATCACATCTAGATTGAATACATTGAATGAAGACAAGGATTAAGTACTAAATAGTGCTTTGGGCGCACCATCCACTAGCTCACTATGTTCTTCTCCATAACTTTGGTTAGCCTATCTAATACGTGTAACATGAATTTTGCTGACCTCATTTAATATTTGATGAAT
>NW_019957668.1:37218-45014 GCF_002910315.2 Salvelinus sp. IW2-2015 | reverse complement strand
TAAAAGTACGTTGAAAGCTTGCCTTTGTACCCCCTTCTGTTTTAAACAGTCACAATTATGGTTGTTAACAAAACATAGAACTGTTCGTATGAACTGTTCACACTGATAAGATATTGTAATCAGATTACAGATACTTTTGAAAACTAGATTACTTCTTGGATTATTTGACTTCAGAAAGGATTCAACACCTTTCTGTTTTCTCAATGACATTCAATTCAGCTTTGAAAAACMGAGCAATTTTTAAGTTTGTTCCATCTGAGRGAGTCTGACCACAAGTCAGAGACCACTATGATGACACCCCAAATGCGTTTGATGAATCCTTTGTCTACTTCTAATGCCTCGTAAAGAGAAAGTAATCAGATTACATTACTCTACCTCACAATCATGAGCACAGTCAGGGTCCAGATGACCTAWTTTAAAAAATAAATTACAAAAATATCACTATCTAGCCTGATAATATATATTTTTTAACATAAGCAGAGATGTGCGTGAGACATTTAAGTGATAATGCCCAAGAAGCCGGTGTTTGAAGAATGTATTGGCATGGATGTTGTTCGTTTTTGTCGAGTGCCGGCAAACCGTGCCAATATATCCTCCAAACACCGGCGTCGAGGACATTATCACTTTTATACAAGTTACCAACATATTCAAATAATGATTGATATATTTTCATAAAAAATGTTATTAAAATTGTATTAATTTATTCATACTATTTCATCTTTCCACAAGATATATTCCTGACACAAATGTAGGTTTGCTAGAGACGCAACCGTCATTCAGTCTTTTGTTCTGTATCTATGGACGCGACACAGTCGTTCGTTCTAAATGCCATACTGGCTGGCAATGGTCTTATCCCTTGCTTACAGTTAACTTATTCACGTCAAAGTGGAGCCAGAATAACAGCAAAGCATTTGCATTTGTTTAAGCTGTTTTCTAGTTAGCTTTATTTGGATACATCTATAACAATGAGCTTGTCAGGACACTGAAGAAAGACAAMCCATGACATTAATTTGAGGTGATTTTAATAAACAAAACCATACTCTTTGTTATCCACCACAGCTGACATAGCTATAGCTACTTATTGTACCGGTATGTCACATTTTATCTGTACATTCACCTGGATGGTTAAAATATCTGTCGGAGTCTGTGCTACTACTTCTGCTGCCTTGCTTCAGTCTTTTGGGTGTTGATGGTGCTGCAGTATTCTCTTTGTTTTCGGCCAGGATGTTGCTCGAGTGTTTTCTGTCTGTRGGTGAGGGARGCCAGTAGCTATGGAGCAAACCTTCGCACCGATGRCCACTCACTGACATAATCTCCCTCGCTTCTAAACCAGCATTGGCCAGTTTCTGGACTGTCGTGGTCCTGATGCTGTGATTTGTGTATGTAGTGTTGTTCCTGGCTGCGCTGCTAGATCTTGGGTAGACAGGTGCTGCCAATAGTCACGCCCATGCGGCTCTGACATGTACCAGATCAGTCCCGATACCCCTCTCTCTGCCTTGGGTGGGAGATAAAATACCAAGGGGCGTTATCCACGGCAGTTGTCGATAGAGTATTTCTCCAGTCATGCCACCCGGGACAGTGGTTCCCTGGCTGCTCGAGTACCACATGAATCCCCTCGTGGACTCCAGCCTCTCCCTCTGGGTCAAGAATAATTCTTTGTGTGCATTCGTTAGGTATGCGAGAGTGGCGTATCTGAGAGAGAGAATGCGTTATCGCTTTTCCAGTGAGCCTAAACAGTGCCAACTTAGAATTAACCCAGAAAGACTATCAAGAACATAGCCGTTGTCAGTCTGTTTTCAGGCGAATGAGTTGGGCTTTAGTTGTCTGTTTTCCTCTTCTACTCAGATGTAACTTGTGAGGTCGAACGCAGCACTTTTTGGACAGACCCCTGGTGTACGGATTCAGTAGCCTGGTGGAGTTTGGAACAGGGCATGTCCTTCATCGGTGTTATTGAGGTAGGCTGTTTGGATATTTTCAATACTGCTGCTTAGCTGTTTGATTTGGCAGAAATACAGTGGTTATAACTGGTAAATTCGTGTCTCATAAGGCACCAGCTGTGACTGATGGGGTGGTCCATTTAGAAACCGGGTTGAGCCCATTACGGAGTGCCAGGTAGCTACTTATGGCTGTATCTGCTCACCTTCCATTTCGTCATTTCTCATAAAACTGTCGGAAAAGGAGTTTAAACTCTTCCCTTAGTGAACAGTTTTGAAGTCAACAACTTTTTCTTCCTCTGCTCAGCGCAGCTCGAGGCATCAACGCACAGCCAGTGTTTGGGTATTCTTTAATGTTTTTTTCTCTCTCTAGGTCTTCAATGCAGTATCCCCAAATCTGCAGTGCCTGGTATTATTGCCGTATCTCTTTTTCTGATTCATCAATAGTCTGCTGACAAAAATATCCCAAGGTTTCACTCATCATTTACAGTTTTGCAGCAAAAGTATTCGATTTAGCCAGTTCGCACTGAAAGTGTTGTATGTTGCTATGGTAAACGAGCTCAAATGCTGTCTGTCTCGTTCGGGTCTTCACACGTTCACTTTTATATGGGAACACATGAATCGCACTTCAATATTGAGTAAGGTTGGAGAACAGACGTAAGGTTATACATCTCTGCTGTTGAAACCAAATGCTAGGTTATAGAAATGGAGAAATGGTCTAGATGCTTTTCTAAGTTTATAAATCAAATTATATTTGTCACATGCGCCAAATTCAACAGGTGTGAACTGCCAGTGAAATGCTACTTATGTTTGTATTTGAATATCTATTAAATGTGAAGACTGTTATTCTTTATCAAATCAGTTTCTATGTGTAATTATTGATTACGTAGGAAGGTAGACTCACTGATCAGAGAGTCCGTTAATCATAATAACTAGGCAAGTCGGCGAAATGCTCATCGGTGAATATCATACTATGTTGTAGTCTTATACGACTTTCAGATCTTTTTCATACTTATCGAGTACAGTCCTTTCTCTTATGATTATTCATCTTTACTTGCCATCATCTCATGCAATCGTCGTAAATTCTTGGTTATGTGCACGAACTAGTATAGAATTTGATCAACAGATATACAAATTGGCTTAATTTATTTATAACTAAATAATCACATGAATATTAACGCCACACGTCAATAGTTTTCATGACATCGTGGTTGCTACACTTGTACAAAGAAAGTCCCTAGCGGGCGAAACCAATGTTGAATGGCTTTGGTAAACACATTGGGGGCGGGGTCTTCTCAGCTAGGCTCTTGGATTTCCACACGCCCATTCGCACAACCACTTTCATCAGATTTAAATTGCGACTGATATATATTAGTGGAAAAGCATAAATCACGATTACATTTAATATACTTCAAAATAACATCTCCACTTTTTAGCAACTATCTTTCAATTTAATTGAAACATCGCAATTCATGAATATATCTATTTACCACTTTTTGTTTTCAATATTTTTCATCACTTTTATAATACTTTTGTAATGAGAACACAATTTAAATCTACATAATTGTTCAAATGCTAATTAATCTACCACCACCTCTATTATAATAGACTAAACATTCGTTTTTTTAGTATATCGAAAACAGAAATGTGAGGTATAGAAGTGCAACACTAATTTTATTTAGCACAACTAATTCCTTGAGAGTATCTTTCGTACCCTTATTCAATAACATTAGAATCATTCATTTCTTCTAGATTAATGCCGTTCTTCATCATTTTGGATGAGGTTATGTATTATGTTGTCAACATTTATTATTTTTATTAAATGGAATAATCACGGACACACATATCATCTATAAAAGACGATATATGTGGGGTTCATGGGGTTGGCAATGGTCAAGATGTGAAACGGGAACAATCTATTTTAGATTTGGTGTATTTTTACTAATAAACCAACTTCCCACTCCCCCATTTCAGAAATGCTAATACTGTTAACGAATTGTAAGGATTTGACCGTAATTTTCATATTAGGATTTTTGGGGTTTACACCTACATGATTAAGAGAATTCTTGTGACTCGTCAAAATGAATGAAGAGTATTAAATTCTGCATTAACAGCATGATCTACTTAACATAATATTAGAGTGGTGCAGTGGGTCTAAAGGACACTGCTTGCAGTGCTTGAGGCGAACGCATCGTACAGACAATAATTACTCTAAGGTTTGATTTCCAGGCTTGTTCCCGGCGTGATTGGGAGTCCCATAGGGTGGCGGCGCAATTGGCCCCCGCCAGCAATTGGTCACTGGTTGGATGTCGAGGCGACAATATGAATATAGTAAATATAAGAAATAAATTGCAATTCTTTCTTCAGGGATGAATACGTATTGAACCTGTTAAATAAAGTTCCTTTTTGTGGGGGGCGTTTTTGGTTATTATGTCATTTTAAATTTAATTAATCGGACTTATTTAGTTCTAATTCGGTAAACTCGTACTTTCAGTAATTAGTAACCTTACTGTATGTTTGTAGTGTTCTATTTTAAATGCACGGTTCCCGTTCTGCTTTGGATGACAGAAGACAAAAGTCTTCTGGCTGTGTTTTGCCCATTCTTACTTGGTTGCGGCCATATTGTGTGTTTCTCTGGTGAAAATTTTTGGTGATTTTCTTGGTATGGAATTGTTCTTTCTTTGGTGGTTTATTGGTCATTGGTGTTCCGTAGGGGTTAGATTATATGGATACTTTAGAGTATCGTTTTCATGTACATGATTTCATACGGAATACGATATGCTCATCTGGCATGGTTGTCAGTATTACCTACCAGTTGCTATCCTTAGTTTGACAGGAACATATTTTCCATGAGAGACATTAGGCGTCATTTTTTAGGGCGGAAAGCAGACTAGGTAATTTACGTCTAAATTTGCTCTGTGTCTGTAGATCGATAGTCTGCTCAGAGTTTTAATCGCATCATTTCTATGCGGCCATGTTGTTATGCGCCAATTGCTTTACATTGTATTATTTGGTCTTGTCTTGTGGGTAGATTCGTTTTGTAGTTTAGATACCTACTTTTTTTTCACTCGACATTTTCGTTTTTTTTAAATTTTTTGTTTTTTTAAATACAAGCATAAACCACACTTAGATATTTTTAAGGTCTTATAGAAATTCAACCATTTGCAACTTTAGCTTACACCGGGGTTTCCGTGGTCTGGTGTGAATTTCATCAGTAGTGGGTTTTATACATTTTAGTAGAAAAGTGTGGTTCCGTGACGCCGACGTYATGTCTATGCTCACGTGGGCCATGATCTACACCCAGAAAGGGCCACGTCATGACTCTTACAAGCCCTTAACCAACAAAGTTAAGAAACGTGTTAAGTAGAAAAATAAAAGTAACAAATAAATAAACAGTAGCAGTAAAATAACAATAGCAAGGCTATATACAGAAGGTACCAGTACAAAGTCAATGCGTTAGTCGAGGTAATTGAGATATGTACATGTAGGTAGAGTTAAAGTGACCATGCCAAGATAAAAAACAGAGTAGCAGCAGCGTAAAGAGGGGTCTGGGTAGCCCTTTGATTAGCTCTTCAGGAGTCTTATGGCTTGGGGGTAGAAGCTGTTAAGAAGCCTCTTGGACCTAGACTTGGCGCTCAGGTACCACTTGCCATGCGATAGCAGAGAGAACAGTCTATGACTAGGGTGGCTGGCGTCTATGAACATTTTTAGGGCCTTCCTCTGACACCGCCTTATATAGAGGTCCTGGATGGCAGGAAGCTTGGCCCCAGTGATGTACTGGCCGTACGCACTACCTTCTATTGTACCTTGTGGTTGGAGGCCGAGCAGTTACCATACCAGGCAGTGATGCAACCGGTCAGGATGCTCTCGATGGTGCAGAACCTTTTGAGGATCTGAGGACCCATGCCAAATCTTTTCAGTCTCCTGAGGGGGAATAGACTGTCGTGCCCTCTTCACGACTGTCTTGGTGGTCTTGGACCATGTTAGTTTATTGGTGATGTGGACACCAAGGAACTTGAAGCTCTCAACCTGCTCCACTGCAGCCCCGTCGATGAGAGTGGAGGTGTGCACGGTTCTCCTTTTCCTGTAGTCCACAATCATCTCCTTAGTCTTGATCACGTTGATGGAGAGGTTGTTGTCCTAGCACCACACAGCCAGGTCTCTGACCTCCTCCCTATAGGCTGTCTCATCGTTGTTGGTGATCAAGCCTACCACTGTTGTCATCAGCAAACGTGATGATGGTGTTGGAGTRGTGCCTCCCATGCAGTCATGAGTGAACAGGGAATACGGAGGGGACTGAGCACGCACCCCTGAGGGGCCCAGTTTTGAGGATCAGCATGGCGGATGTGTTGTTACCTACCCTTACCACCTAGGGGCAGCCTGTCAGGAAGTCCAGGATCCAGTTGCAGAGGGAGGTGTTTAGTCCCAGGGTCCTTAGCTTAGTGATGAGCTTTGAGGGCACTATYGTGTTGAACGCTGAGCTGTAGTCAATGAATAGCATTCTCACGTAGGTGTTCCTTTTGTCCAGGTGGGAAAGGGCAGTGTTGAGTGCAATAGAGATTGCGTCATCTGTGGATCTGTTGGGGCGGTATGCAAATTGGAGTGGGTCTAGGGTTTCTGGGATAATGGTGTTGTGTGCCATGATCAGCCTATTAAAGCACTTCATGGCTACAGACGTGAGTGCTACGGGTTTGTAGTCATTTATGCAGGTTACCTTAGTGTTCTTGGGCACAGCGACTATTGTGGTCTGCTTGAAACATGTTGTTATTACAGACTCCATCAGGGACAGGTTAAATGTCAGTGAAGACACTTTWTTTCTTATTTAACCTTTATTTAACTAGGCAAGTCAGTTAAGAACAAATTCTTATTTTCAATGACGGCCTACACTAGCCAAACCCCCGGACGAATCTGGGCAAATTGGGCGGCGCCCTATCTCAATCATGGCCGGTGTGATACAGCCTGGATTAAAACCAGGGTGTCTGTAGTGACGCCTCAAGCACTGGGTTGCAGTGTCCTAGACCGCTGCACCACTCGGGAGCAACTTGCCAGTTGGTCAGCGCATGCTCGCAGTACACGTCCTGGTAATCCATCTGGCTCTGCAGCCTTGTGAATGTTGACCTGTTTAAAAGGTCTTACTCACATCAGCTACGGAGAGAGTGATCACACAGTTGTCCGGAACAGCTGATGCTCTCATGCATCCTTCAGTTTTACTTGTGTTGAAGCGATTATAGAAGTAATTTAGCTCGTCTGGTAGGCTTGTGTCACTGGGCAGCTCGCGGCTGTGCTTCCCTTTGTAGTCTGTAATAGTTTGCAAGCCCTGCCACTTCCGACGAGCATCGGAGCCGGTGTAGTACGACTCAATCTTAGTCCTGTATTGACACTTTGCCTGTTTGATGGTTCGTCGCAGGGCATAGCATGATTTCTGATAAGCTTACGGGATAGAGGCCCGTTCATTGAAAGCAGCAGCTCTACCCTTTAGTTCAGTACGGATGTTGCCTGTAATCCATGGCTTCTGGTTAGGGGTATGTACGTAACTCACTGTGGGGACGACAATCATCGATGCACTTTATGAGAAGCCAGTCGGAATGCCTCGGAAGAATCCGGAACATTTCCAGTCTTGTGTAAGCAAACATCCTGTTGACTTGCATCTGCCTTCTCTGTGCACACTTCCTTATTGACGGAGTGCAGAGTTGCTATTTTGTTTTGTTTGGTAAGCAGCGAAGATTCAGGAGGTAGAATCTTTGGTCAAGATTCCTCCGGCCAATGGAAGGGCAAGGGAGGCTTTGGTACCGTGTCTCTGTGTGGAGTAAAGGTGTTCTCATATTCTCTATCTCATTCTATATCTTCTCGTAGTTTTCCCTC
>NW_019957668.1:27347-30959 GCF_002910315.2 Salvelinus sp. IW2-2015 | reverse complement strand
TTGGAACATAACAAGATTCACAACTGAGACATAAACTGAGACAAGTTCCACCAGACATGTACTAACAGAACTGGAATAATGTGTCCCTGAACAAAGTGGGGTCAAAATCAAAAGTAACAGTCAGTATCTTGTTGTGGCCACCACCTGCTTTATTACTGCAGTGCATCTCTCCTCATGGACTGCACCAGATTCTGTCAGTTATTGTTGTGAGATGTTTACCCACTCTTCCACCAAGGCACCTGCAAGTTCTCGGACATTTCTGGGGGGAATGGGCCTAGCCCTCACCCTCCGATCCAACAGGCGCCAGACGTGCTCATGGATTGAGGTCTGGGCTTTTCGCTGGTCATGGAAGAACACTGACATCCTGTCTTGCAGGAAATCACCACAAACGAGCAGTTGGCTGGTGGCATTGTTCATGCTGGAGCGTCATGTCAGATGAGCCTACAGGAAGGGTACACATGAGGGAGGAGGATGTTTCCCTGTAACACACAGCGTTGATTGCCTACAATGACAACAAGCTCATCCGATGATGCCTGTGACACCCGCCCCAGACCACAACGGACCCTCCACCTCCCAAATCGATCCGCTCCAGAGTACAGGCCTCGCTGTAACGCTCATTCCTTCTATGATAAACGCGAATCCGACCATCACCCCTGGTGAGACAAAACCGCGACTCGTTAGTGAAGATACTTTTTGCGTCTCACAGTACGGACCATTGGGACATTGCAATTTATTGCCCTGGTCACATCTGCAGTCCTCATGCCTCCTTGCAGCATGCCTAAGGCATGTTCACGCAGATGAACAGGGACCCTGGGCATCTTTCCTTTGGTGTTTTTCAGTCAGTAGAAAGGCATCTTTAGTGTCCTAAGTTTTCATAACTGAGACCTATAATTGCCTACCATCTGTAAGCTGTTAGTGTCTTAATGACCGTTCCACAGGTGCATGTTCATTAATTGTTTATGGTTCATTGAACAAGCATTGGGAAACAGTGTTTCCACAGGTGCATGTTCATTAATTGTTTATGGTTCATTGAACAAGCATTGGGAAACAGTGTTTAAACCCTTTACAATGAAGAGTTGAAGTTATTTMGATTTTTACGAATTATCTTTGAAAGACAGGGTCCTGAAAAAGGGACGTTTCTTTTATTTTTTATTACCATGGTAGTATTCTGTTCAAGCCTTACCTTGCAGGACAGACATGAAGTTATTTGTAATACTTTTCTATTGTTACTGGCARACAAACCTATACCAATACCCCTTTCTTTTGACATCCCATTTTTTAAATTAATGTTGTTCACAATAAGGAGAAGGAATGTTGTGGTGTTAAACTCTTTGCCAAGTAAAAAATTAACTACTTAATATGTTAAACAAAATAATACCTAAAGGATTCAAACTTCTCCTTTTTTCTTTCTAGTCGGTGTTTGTATTATAGGATTTATAATCTACAAATATAGAGCACGGTAAGTCATTCTCATTTCATTAACTAACATCCAATCAAGGCTTGTTTCCTGTCATGGCTCCTCCCTCTTTTCTTTGCTCACTAAAACAACTGTTGCTCAGTTTCATGTGTTCTTTTGAGTTCTTACTGCCGTCATAGCCACCAATGCCGTTTCAGCTAAATGGCTGCATGCTTTAATATTTGCGAAGCTTTCTGGTGTTTAATATCAAATATACACAAAAGCCACAGTAGTGGAGCTGCAAAGTAAACGCAATGGGCCATTTTGTCAAATTTCTTCTAGTGTTTTAAACATTGAACGTCTTGGTGTGTCTGTCGTTGATGATGTCCAGCACGGGTTGGTCAACCACTGGCAGGCCAAGGGTGGCGGATTGGTGGGGCAAATGGGTTTTGGCCTTAGCCTGGGTTCCAGACTTGTTTTGTGCTACATTCCCACTCCTTTACACTTCTGTCATATAACAAACAGTTTGCCATGACACAATGTCAAGGAGTAGATTGTTACACAAGAAAGGTCTGGGTTCCAGGCTGTTTGGCCTTGGTCATCCAGAAATGCAGTCATGAATAATTGCTCAACTTTTGGGTTACAGCTATCGATTGGGCTACCTAGGAATGTACCCCTAGTAACTCACTGAAGACAAATGTATTCCCGTTTATGTTCATCTTTTAGCAGGGCAGGTGTGAGAAATAAATGTCGAAATGTATTTTCTGGAGTTTTCTAACTGAATTTCTGGGATTTTTTTTTCCAGTACCGGAACAGGGTGCTGTGATTTAATGTACTACTCTCCTGCTTATGAATGTAGTAGCCTCTCCCAAACACTGGGTTATGAATCCTTTCAAAGGTAAGTTCTATTAGTGCTTTAAACTGCATGATGAACAATGAATTGGTTCACTCTCATTTGGAAGCTTAGTGCTTAATGAGTGGCAACTGATTTTAATAACTATATTCATGTTTCAGTGTACTTCAGCAAATAACAGTTTGCCCATTCTGAACTGAAAGGCAATCATATCCATTAAGATGCCCACGCAAGACTCCAGTATAGATGGCATCAAGTGCTGTCATTTCTAAACAGTAAACAGATTTTGAATGAAAATACCCTCAAATAAATGTGGCATTCTGTACTGTCGCTCAATAAAACATTTGATCTAATGCTGGAGTAATAGATCCTAATTTAAGTTTTAGATTACTGACCAAATAAATTACATATAGGAGTGTGTTTGACGCAACGTTTAATATAAGTCATTGCCACTGAAGGTCAACATATTGGGTTTGCTAGCAGAGGTTGCGGTGTGTTGAAACACTCATTCCTGGAGCTCAAGAGCAAAAGTGGTTCCATTTGCTTTCCCAAGTTTAGCTTCTAGTAATATTTGAAAAGCTTGGTTTTATAAAGGAACCATGCTTGAAACACTAAGTAATACTTTTGGGATTGTTTAGCTCTTTGAGGGATAAAGGACTCTGGCTCATGATCCAGCTTTGGAATCTTTATTTGAACTTATAGCCTTTTGTATTGTTCTACTGTAGATAGCCAGGAAGATGCATTTTTTTAAAAAGTAAAGACATTTTGTTTTAATAAAAGGGAATAGATGCTGTAATGTTCCGATGTCTATTTCCAGAGATGAATCATGTTTGGAGACTTTTTTCCCTTGTAAACTGTTCTTGAACTGTGTCACATTGAATGTTGAGACTTCATTCATGGCAATGGCTGAAGTATATTGAGCAAATGTATGGAGATTGCTATTCCACCACTTCCTAATTTAACCAAAATCCAACCGTACACTGGAAACAGCGAATTTGCTTGCCTTTCAGTAAATGCAAGATCTCTCTTGCCAATAAGACCACTCGGCCAATGGTTGTTCTAAGGAGGGGAAGCCTTGCGCTGCTCACTATATGAGAGCTAAAATGAATCAGTTTTTTGTTCACATTGCACCAGATAGCGCGTTTTCGTAACAGTAGTAGAATGCTTTTACTTCCTCAACAGTGGCAGAGATAAACTGTAATGTAGAAAAAACTCACTATACAAAAGTAGATGAATCAGCACAGTGAATTTTTGAATGTTAAGAAGGTTTTTAGATTTCTTTACTTGCCTTATCAATGGAAAAGAACAAAACATTTTCTGCAATTATTTACCCTGTATTTATTTGATATCTTGACTGACATTT
>NW_019957668.1:6164-25652 GCF_002910315.2 Salvelinus sp. IW2-2015 | reverse complement strand
TCACTTTAGAATGCTGGCCAACAGGTGCTTTCAACTTCTAGCAGGTAGCATCCAGCACGCAGCTACAACCCACACAAGTGCGCTACAGGGTAGCTGCAGCTCATCCAGAATGCCACATTCAATGCGCAGCTGTACGCAAGAAGATTTGCTGTGTCTGTCAGCGTAGTTCCAGAGCATGGACGCTACCAGAGACACCCAGATACATTCAGGAGACGTGAGGAGGCCGCTAGCTCCCATGAGCCACAACAACACAGCAGCAGGACCCACTACCGCTCCTTTCTTGTACAAGGCAGAGCAGTGCAGACACTGCCAGAGCGCCTGAGCAAAACTGACCTCCAGCAGGCCACCAAATGTGCATGTGTCTTCTCAACGGTCAAAAACAGACTCATGAGCGGTGTATGCAGCGGCCCACTCCACAGGTGGGCCGTTGTCGCTTACAGCCCAACACGAATGCAGGACGTGGCACTTCCAGAAACCAACAACATTGACAAAGTCGCCACTGGCCCCTCTGCTCTTCACAGATAAAAGCAGGCGTTCACACTGAGCACATCGTGACAGACCTGCACAGAGTCTGGGAACGCCGTGGGACTGGGCGACAAAACGAGAACGTTTCTCTGCCTGCAACATTCCTCCGCCATGACCGGTTTGGTCACGTGGGTCAGTCAAGGATGGAGTCAGGAGCATTTCCTTTGGGCGAACATCCGCACAGCCCTCCATGTGCTCGCCAGCAGGTAGCCTACTAGCCATTACGCAGGTTACCGAGACTGAGATGCCTCAGCACCTCCTTGAGGAGACCAATATGCTGCTGCGGTTGCGCCCTGGTGTTCCTCCCTAATGCCAAGACAATGCCTAGACCTCATGTGCTGTGAGTGCTGTCCAGCAGTTCTGCCCAAGAGGAAGCATTATCTATGGACTGGCCCGCGTCCCCAGCAGCCTAATCAATTGAGCCACACCTTGACAGCATTCCGCCTCCAGTCACCAACGCCCACGTTGCACCCACAGACTGTTCAGGCAGTTCGCGGATGCTTTAGGTTCCAGGTCTGCGCCAGAATCCCTCAGAACGACCGCCAATCCTCATCAGGAGCAAATGCCCAGCTTGCTTAGCGAGTCCTACAGGCACATGATGAGCCGCACACACTACTGAGCCTCATTATTTGACTTTTTTAGGACATACATCAAAGGTCTGATCAGCCTGTATGTGCGTTTTCTTAGTTTAATTTGAGCGGTGACCTCCAAATCCAGACTCCATGGGCTTGATACATTTGACCATTCCATTTATATATTATTGTGTATTTGGTTGTCAGCACACTATCAACTAGGTAAAAAAAAAGATATTAATCTAAGAATATTTCATTCATTCAGATCTAGGCATGTGTTATTTTTAGTGTTCCCTTTATTTGTATTGGAGCAGTGTATAATTTATTCGATGACATCCAACAAATTAATTTGCAGCAGTCCACTAACTATTAATTTCCATCTCAAATGCCCGTTTGGAGCGAAATCAATGAATAGTCAAGAGAGCAGAGTTAGGACTCTAATTCAACAATGAGCACCAACGTTGAGGAAAGCGTGGTGCTTGCATCACGCTGGTGCGCCGGCACCAGCCCCGCCCGAAAAGACCCGCAGTCTCGTGCGGGTTCCAGAGATGGCTAAGACTCCGAAAGCCAGGCAAGAGGAGTTCCATCGTCTCATTACAAGAGCTCGAATGATTTGCAGCAGGAATTGCACAATTACTTCTCGTCGGACGACCACAGCCAGTTCTCAACCTGCTCCAGATGCGTTGGCAGCCAGGATCCCCGGATGGATACCAACTACCAGAGTCATTCCAGCCCAGCTTTGAACGCCTGGCGAATTTGTCTCCGGCGTAAGCTACCATTCGAGGGACACTTTTTGAAGCCCCTTTATACCATAATTGATTATTCATTTTTTTATGTGCAACCACTACTAAAGGGTTCTCCCCTTCCCCATAGGAGATCCCTTTTGTTCCAGGTATACCCCCTTTTGTTCCAAGTAAACCCTATTGGGTTCCATGTATAACATTTTCCCCAAGGATACCGGAACCAAATGGTATCCTATGGAAAGCAGAAAGGACACTTTTTGGAACCTTTTCTCTAAGAGTGATGTGAGTCCAATAAGAATGTAATTGAATGATTTAAACTGTCTTGAACAACAATGTCTGAGAAGACTAACCTACCTCTTAGGAGAAGCCACCTCAAACTTTCTTTTCATTTGCTAACATTGCATAATTCAAAAAAGATAAAACCAACTGTTGGGGAAAAATGATAGTCCTAATGAATCATTCTGAAAATACATCTGATATCAAAATAGGATCTTATTAACTAGAGAGCCTTTAGCTAGATATTACCCAGTTCTTTCTAAGAGTAATTGCGGCTGGCCTACAAATTATGATATAGCTATAACTGATTAACTGTTTCAAGGCCATTGTTAATGATGGTTGATGGTATTACAAGTAATAGAGCTATATGATAAGATTATTAATATGGAGGTGGAATTTCAATCAACAACACAATATTATTCTTATGAATTATATTTTAGAATTCTTCGGCGAAGGATCCTTACCAGGAAATTGGATGCAGTTTCCCGAGTGGACGGTCCACACGAGTGGCAGCATTTTCCCCTCTGTGGCACAACCAGTGACCACTGTCTGATTGGTGAATACATGCCTCCCAAGGAGGAAGACTGGAGGGCCATCGCTGCGCGATCCGTCCGGGAGAAGTGAATTTCCCCAACTGTCTTGGCTCCAATTGACGGGAAACATGTAGTAATCCAGCTCCCACCGTCTCAGGTTCGCAATTTACAACTACAATGGCGACATATCAGTTTGTTACTCTTGGCTGTATATATGCCATCTACTGTTTCCTGGTGTCGATGTTGGCTTTACAACAAGGAAGTGGTGGCGCGGACCCTCCGGGACTCCTGCCTGGCAGCACTTCAGGATGGCACCCTGGAGATTCCCACCACCTGCATCATTCCCTGGAGCTGAAGACCTGGACCTGTTCCCCACGTCTTCGCGGCGACGAAGCCTTCCCTTTAAGACCCAACTTCATGAGGCCATACGCTGGACGCCAGCTGCCATTGCCAAAGCCTGTAAGGATCTTTAACCAGCGATTGTCCAGGGCAAGGTTAGTTGTTGAATGCGCCTTTGGGATTCTGGCCAGCCCGGTGGAGAATGTATTGGAAAGTGCTTGGTCTCAGCCCCTCAAATGTCATGCCTGCGTGAAGCCACATGTGTCTCTATAACTACCTGCGAGGTCATTCCAGGAGCCGCTCCGGATGGAGATGGCACGCCAAATGGTCACCTACCATGTCACCAGGGCAGGTGCCAAACAACACCCCCAGACAGGCACTCCAGGTGAGGGAGAAGCTGACCACCTACTTCTCATCGCCAGCAGGTGAAGTCCCATGGCAGTATGCCGTGGAGAGTGAAAACTGCTCTTTAAGAGCCCCCTAACACAATTATATTTTTAAGAACCACCACCATTGTCCATAAAAGTTGCATTTTTTCCCCAGATTACTTATGTATCATTGTCTCTCTTCATTTGGAAGTTATATTTAAGTGAAATTTGTAGACCCACACCGTAACCCCTTCCCTCTCCCATAACGTCCAGTATTACACACCTGGCATGGTACATCACGTGAGCGGAGCACTAATTAAGGTTATACACATACAGTTAGTATGATAACAAAGGTAACCTAGGGTCCTACAAATAGTACAGTTTACCACCATGTTCACTGGCCTGACAAAATACAGGTGGGAGAAAAAACGAATTGGGAAGAGAATGACTGTTTTAACTTTCATCTAATTAGGTATTTCTAATTTTTATACATGCTAACATTTCAAAAACCTTTTTTCGCTTTGTCATTATGGGTATTGTGTGCGGATTGCGCAGTATCTTTATTTATTTAATCCATTTTAGAATAAGACTAAGGTAACAAAATGTGGAAAAGTGAAGGTCTGAATACTGATTTACTGAGCCTATTCTATTGATCTTCGTGTGATTAAATAATCTAAAACCCGATCTAGTGTGACAGTAAAACAAAAGTAATGATATCATGCAATAAAAAAATAATCTAAACCCGATCTAGTGTGACAGTAAACAAGAAGTGAATGATATCATGCAATAAACAAATGTTGCTTAATGAGTCCGGTGACTTTCATTGCATTTGTCAGATTTCATCATGTATTCTTCCTGTGATTGCCCTGTATAAAACAAGTCTTATCTATGATTTTGGTCGGAACGGGAGAAAAGAAGCCTAACATAAATGAGTGAGCTCAAAAATAACGTCTGTGATGTTGTAATAAATAAGTTATTCCATTGTAGCACAAATTTTGTTTTTAGAAGGGAGAATACTGAGTTGTGTGACATGAGATTATAAATCGATCATAAAATCATCATCCATTATAATCTCATGGTGATTGTTATTATATCCCTCCCAGGAACTCTGTCATACAATGAGACAATGTTGCACAGCGTGAGAGTCACTTTTCACTGTAGACACTCAACATAATGGAGAGCCAAACCTTTCAGATCTTGACCAGAAATGACAAACCACTTCCGGTTGTAGCCCCTCCTTCAAACTAATAACCTCAATATAAAAGTTTTCCATCATGATATGTGATTACTGTATATTAAGAGATCAGATATGTGTACATAAAGTTGGTAAAACATGTAAGGAATGTCTTTGCTGTAATCACTTACAGCTTCGTGAGGAAGCTGTGATGATATAGTGTTAACCACAAACACACAATAATACTTACAGTATCTTACTGCTTAGAAACCATGCATAAAATATGCAGTAATCTTGCCCAAGTATTTGGAAGCAAATATTGACAAATATTGTGTCAGAGCTGGGAGGAGTGGCAGGAAATTATGAAAGGGTGTGCCGTTTCCTCAGTGACTACATGAGTCACACTTAGAATTGTTCTACATAGCACATTTACATGGAGTGGTTCTGATACTTTAAATACAAAAGTGGTGATTATTTATTTTATTTTTTAAAACAATCCATCCAGCTCAGCGTGCCACTCCTTTAGGGGTGTAATCAGTAGTCCAAACAGTTGCAAATGTTCAGTTTCTCAACTAAAATGAGTCTCTACTTGACAAATTCAGGTATGTCCCTCCCCATTTCGTTCCGTTGGCTTCCATTTAAGAAACGTTTTGCAACAGAATCGGCGTAATAAATCAAATCAAATGTTATTTGTCACATGCGCCGAACAGGTGTAGTAGACCTTACTGTGAAATGCTTACTTACAAGCCCTTAACCAACAATGCAGTTCAAGAAAGTGTTCAGAAAAGATTTACAAAATAATCGAAAGTAAAAAATAATAAAAAGTAACACAATAACAAAAACAAGGATAAATACAGGGGTTACCGGTACCGAGTCAGTGTGCGGGGGTACAGGTTAGTCGAGGTAGTTTGTACATGTAGGTATGGGTAAAGCGACTATGCATAGATAATAGACAGCAGTGAAAAACTAATGGAGAGGGGGGGGTGTCAATGTAAATAGTCCGGGTGGCCATTTGATTAGTTGTTCAGCAGTCTTATGGCTTGGGGGTAGAAGCTGTTAATTAAAGCCTTTTGGTCCTAGACTTGGCGCTTTGTACCGCTTGCCGTGCGTAGCAGAGAGAACAGTTATGACTTGGGTGACTGGAGTCTTTGACCATTTTTTGGGCCTTCCTCTGAAACCGCCTAGTATATAGGTCCTGTATGGCAGGAAGCTTGGCCCCAGTGATGTACTGGGCCATACGACTACCCTCTGTATCGCCTTACGGTCAGATGCCAGCAGTTTCATACTAGGCAATGATGCAACGGGTCAGGATGCTCTCGATGGTGCAGCATTAACTTTTTGAGGATCTGGGGACCCATAACAAATCTTTTCAGTCTCCTGAGGGGAAAAGGTGTTGTCGTGCCCTCTTCACGACTGTCTTGGGTGTGTTGGACCATGATAGTTTGTTGGTGATGTGGACACCAAGGAACTTGAAACTCTCGACCCGCTCCACTACAGCCCCGTCATGTCAATGGGGCCTGTTGGGTCCGCATTTTCCTGTAGTCCACGATCAGCTCCTCTGTCTTGCTCACATTGAGGGAGAGGTGTTGTCTTGGCACCACACTGCCAGGTCTCTGACCTCCCTATAGGCTGTCTCATCGTTGTCGTGATCAAGCCTACCACCGTTGTGTCATCAGCAAACTTAATGATGGTGTTGGAGTCGTGTTTGCCACGCAGTCGTGGGTGAACAATAGTACAGGAGGGACTAAGCACGCACCCCTGAAGGGCCCCCGTGTTAAGGATCAGCGTGGCAGAATGTTGTTGCCTACCCTTACCACCTGGGGCAGCCTGCCAGGAAGTCCAGGATCCAGTTGCAGAGGAGGTGTTTAGTCCCAGGATCCTTAGCTTATTGATGAGCTTTGAGGGCACTGGTGTTGACGACTGAGCTGTATTCAACTGCATTCTCACATAGGTGTTCCTTTTTCCAGGTGGGAAAGGGCAGTGCGGAGTGCGATTGAGATTGTGTCTCTGTGGATCTGTTGGGGTGGTATGTGAATTGGAGTGGGTCTAGGTTTTCCGGGATGATGGTGTTGATATGAGCCTGACCAGCCTTTCAAAGCACTTCCTGGCTACCGACGTGAGTGCTACGGTACGGTAATCATTTAGCAGGTTACCCTCGCTTCCTTGGGCACAGAGACTGTTGTGATCTGCTTGAAACATGTAGGTATTACAGACTCGGTCAGTGAGAGGTTGAAAATGTCAGTGAAGACACTTGCCAGTTGGCTGCGCATGCTTTGAGTACACACTCCTGATAATCCGTCTGGCTTTGTGAATGTTGACCTGTTTAAAGGTCTTGCTCACATCGGCTTCAGAGAGCGTGATCACACAGTCGTCCGGAACTGCTGGTGCTCTCATGCATGCTTCAGTGTTGCTTGCCTCGAAGCTAGCATAAAAGGCATTTAGCTCGTCTGGTAGGCTCACGTCACTGGGCAGCTCGTGGCTGGGTTTCCCTTTGTAATCCATAATAGTTTTAAAGCCCTGCCGCATCCGACAAGCGTCAGAGCCGGTGTAGTAGAAATACACCAGGTTCACTACTGAGTTGACCTGGTTGGTTCCTAGCTGGGGTATTTTGCAATAAACTGTTAACTTAAAACAGAAAATGTTTTTCAACGAAAACAAGAGTTTTTATTGGACAAATTCTTGGTGTATTCATTACGTCTCACAACGGAAACCGTTTATCATTTAAGAACCAATGGAAGCAAACGGAACTGTCACGCCCTGATCTGTTTCACCTGTCTTTGTGCTTGTCTCCACCCTCCTCCAGGTGTCGTCCATCTTCCCCATTATCTAACCCCTGTGTATTTATACGTGTGTGTTTTCTGTCTGTCTGTTCCAGTTCGTCTTGTTTGTTCAAGCCTACCAGCGTTTTGTCTCAGCTCCTGTTTTTCCCTAGTCTCTCTTTTATTCGTCATCCTGTTTTTTTAAAACTTTGCCTGTCCTGACCCTGTACCTGCCCACCTGACCACTGCCTGTCTCTACCCTGCCTGCTGTCCTGTACCTTGGCCTCTGCTCTGGATTATCGACCCCTGACTGCCTTGCCTGTCGTTCGCCTGCCCGTGGTTACAATAAACATGTTACTTCACACAGTCTGCACTTGGGTCTACCTTGATCCTGATAGGAATGAAACGGAGAGGGACCTACCTTAATTTATTCAATAGAAACTCGTTTTTTTATTTTTTGTATTTTGATAAGACCCAGGAAATTACAACCTTTTTTTAGTGCCACTAATGCAAAAAATACACAGCATAAATTCAAAGCACACTTTAATTAACATTGCGATTCGAACGAATGCAGTTCAAAACCCTGCAGAAACCACTATAACCTATAAAATAATGTGTGCCTCTGAGCTTTCATTGTGTCTTCAGACAGTTACCAATTTGATAGGCCTATGCACAATTCATTAAATAGGCATCTCTGTCACAGCCATGGCTGTTCACAATTCCGAGAGGCATGAGGGGAAATTATATTTTCTCTTGTCCTAGACCCATAGGCTATTTTCCTATTCAGTCCCAATCTCACTGAAACATAAATTCCTGACTCCTGTCTCACATGGAAATTCCTAACTTTATTCTGTAATCCATAGGTTGCTTTATCAAAGCACTTCTCTCACCTATGCATGTCAAAATACCGCTAATAACATTTCCCCGCTTCTTTGCGATGTCTAGTATATGCTGCCCATCTGAGAGCTTCGGTTGAGAATGTGTGATCAACAAATGGTATGAGAGTAGATGTCTATTTTCAGGGGCGCACTTTGGTTTTAGAAGTGAGGGGACATAACTTGGTGGGGGTCTGGGGTACCTCCCGTTTTTGGGGGCATCTAAAGTCATTTCCTGCATTTCTACACAATCTAATATGACCCATGGCCCTTTAGCAGTCTCTATTTAGAACATAAAGTAAGCAAAAAGCCAAGCTAGGTAAGATATCATTATTAAATATGTTTAATGATTGATAAGACCGAACTAGATCAATGATAATTCATAACCTATATTTGTTGTACCTTTAACCAATAGCTTAACAAATGAACAACTCTTACAAATGAAGTACAAGATTGTCTTTATTAAGCCAGCCCGAGCCGCCTGCACGCCCCAACACAATTCCTTCCCATCTTTTTTTTTTATGTCTCAAGGAAGGTTGGAAAACAATTTTTTAAATAAAAAACACATTAACAGTACCCCTCCATATTATTCAAATATTTTTACTTGCACACAATATAGCTGAGTCACCCCGTCCTACCCCTAGGGGTCCACGTCCCTGCAGCGCACCAACCCAACACACCAAACCAACATTTATTATTGGTTTCAGGTGTGTAAGGCCAAGGCCAAAGTTCAACCAACAGTACAGCAGACCCCCAAGGCCAGGACTGAGCAGCCCAACAGCTAGGGATTGCCTAATAGGTAACTCCCATGACGTGGGCATGTTTTCAATACAGACTCCTTTTGTCGTACTGTATTCCATATGGCATCCAGACCTTATAAAAGTTCCACAGTATACACTTAGTCTTGTAATAAATACAATCTAGTGATGCATAACTTGACATTTCTTCCATCCATTGTGGGTTAAGGGCACAAGGCGAGACCCAAATGCAGACACAGGAGGCAGATGGTTGAGCTCCGATATTTATTACACCAAAAGGGCTAGGCAAAAGGCAGGTCGGGGACAGGCGAGAGTTCATAAACCAGTCAGAGCCAACAGTACAGGGCATAGCAGGCTCGAGGTCAGACAGCAGGGTTCAGTGAACAGTCCGAGTCCAAACAGTACAAGGATAGGCAGGCTCGAGGTCAGGCAGGCGGATTCGAGTCAGGACAGGCAAGGGTCAAAACCAGCAGGACTAGGAAAAAAAACGAGACTGGGAAAACTAGGAGCTAGAAGAAACACTGGTTGACTTGGCGCAGACAAACTGGCACAGAGAGACAGGAAACACAGGGATAAATACACTGGGGACTCATGGAGAAAACAGGAGACACCTGGAGGTGGGTGGAGACAATCAGGGCGTGACGTGGGAGGATAACCAACCTTCCAATTAATGGCAATGCATTTCTTAGCCGCTATAAATGCTAGGTTACACAGTTTCTTCTGATAAGTCTCCAGTATCAACATTTCCAAGCAAACAAAAACAGGGAGAAGGGAGAATCTGTGCACAGATAAAAGAGCATACTCTTTGACAGAATTCAGCCACCTTCACAAGACCACAACATATGCAAATATGTCCCCTTTTGTGTTTTACACTTCCAACAGAATAATTACATTTCTATGTGCATGATATTCAGTTTCACTGGCATATAGTACATTCTATGGATAGGCTTAAACTGCAGTAATTTATGTCTGAGATTCTATGAACACGACTGGGCATTCTAACATATCTTTATCCATTCATCATCATCAACAGCGTCTCCCAGGTCTTCCTATTTTATTTTATTTTATTTCACCTTTATTTAACCAGGTAGGCTAGTTGAGAACAAGTTCTCATTTGCAACTGCGACCTGGCCAAGATAAAGCATAGCAATTCGACACATACAACAACACAGAGTTAACATGGAATAAACAAAACATACAGTCAATAATACAGTAAATTTAAAGTCTATATACAGTGAGTGCAAATGAGGTAAGATAGGGAGTTAAGGCAATAAATAGGCCATGGTGCGAAGTAATTACAATATAGCAATTAAACACTGGAATGGTAGATGTGCAGAAGATGAATGTGCAAGTAGAGATATTGGGGTGCAAAGAGCAAGATAGAAAATAAATACAGTATGGGGATGAGGTAGATAGATGGGCTGTTTACAGATGGGCTATGTACAGGTGCAGTGATCTCTAAGTTGCTCTGACAGCTGGTGCTTAAAGCTAGTGAGGGAGATGTGAGTCCCAGCTTCAGTGATTTATGCAGTTCGTTCCAGTCATTAGCAGCAGAGAACTGGAAGTAAAGGCGACCAAATGAGGAATTGGCTTTGGGCGGTGACCAGTGAGATATACCTGCTGGAACGCGTACTACGAGTGGGTGCTGCTATGGTGACCAGTGAGCTGAGATGAGTCGGGGCTTTACCTAGCAGAGACTTGTAGATAACCTGTAGCCAGTGGGTTTGGCGACGAGTATGAAGCGAGGGCCAACTAACGAGAGCGTACAGGTCGCAGTGGTGGGTAGTGTATGGGGCTTTGGTGACAAAACTCACTATTGTTCGACATGTTTTGTGTCATCGGGAAAAGCCTTTATCAACCCTTGATACAGTTTGGAAATGAACTTTAGAGACTGCCTTAAAATAGTTTCAATCTTTTTGCCTGTCCAGTGTTTGCCGCACAGAGAATGTAAATGTAGAAATAAAGTGTATCTGCAAAAATTCACCTCAGCTCCGTCAGACTAGTCATCCCTGGCTACCTGACCCTGATGAGACCCCTTTCACCATCTGATCCTGCTCCGATGAGGCATGACAAATAATTCCATTTGTGTACATTTATACATTCTATTATCCATGAATAGACTAAATGGTTCAACAATTTAAATGACTATTAYTCCCGGATCTCAGACTGTAGCCTACCTATCAACTCAAGATGGAACTTTGAATCCATTCACTGATGGTTATAATATACTGCAAAATCTTCCCTGGCTGTCTGACCCTGCTGGGACACCTGTCACCATCTGATCCTGCTAAGACATGATTAGCATAGTGTTGTGTACTGACTGTGCACCATGACAGTGAAGCCTTGTGAAAATGGATGGGGCGGCAGGTAGCCTAGTGGTTAGAGCGTTGGGCCAGTAACCGAACGGTTKCTAGATCGAATCSMCGAACTGACAAGGTAAAAATCTGTTGTTCTGCCCCTGAACAAGGCAGTTAACCCACTGTTCCTRGGCCGTCATCGTAAATAAKAATTTGTTCTTAACTGACTTGCCTAGTTAAATAAAATAAAAAAATGGAAAGCCTGTAAAGCTGTTTATACCATGGCAGTGTGAAAAGTAGGGAATTAGCTAGGGAAACTGACAGATCAATAACGGTACATTGTTATACTGACTAATAAAAGCTTGCATTGCACTGAAAAAACGTCAGAATATTGGAGAAGACCCAGATGCAGACAGTGTCGAAGTAACAAAAGTGTATTACTAGAACAGGTGGCAGGCAAAACGACAGGTCAAGGGCAGGCAGAGGTCAGTAATCCAGATCAGAGTACAGAAAGGTACAGAACGGCAGGCAGTCTTGGGGTCAGGTTAGGCAGAGGTCAATAATCTAGGGTGGTGTGACAAGGTACAGAACGGCAGGCAGAAATGGTCAAAACTGGGAAAACTAGAAAACAGGAACTAAAAAAAAGACAGGTGCAAGGGAAAAACGCTGGTAGGCTTAACGAACAAAACAAACAACACAGGTACAAATACACTGGGGATAATGGGGAAGATGGGCGACATCTGGAGGGGGGTGTAGACAAGCACAAAGACGGATGAAACAGAYCAGGGTGTGACAGGTCTTCAATCGTTTGGCCGCTGGTTTCATCGTTTGATTCAGGTCTAGTGTGATTGAGAAAAAAACAATAGCTAAGTTAGTGACTTTGGCTAACTCTGCTAGCTAATTTTACAATGGTACATCATCAAATTTACTTCTGTTGAAACGGGACAAAACAAAGGTTACCAAACATTTCCATACACATAACAGCTCTTAGATACTGCTACCAGACAGATAGCTAGAGCTGAACTGGCTGTGGTAGCTACTAGCTAGCTAACTAGCTGCTCGTACTGTAGGTCATCAGTGGCGGATTTAGGCATAGGCGACATGCGCAGCGCCCAGGGCGGAATCTTGCCGGGGGCGGCATGGGGCGCCCGCACAAAAAAGAAGATTGGAATATATATATATATTATAGAGAGAGATAATGGTGACATTTGATCGGTTTGGTTCGATCGGTTTTCTATCACTCAGTTGCACGCCATGTCGATGATATATGTCACCGTGTGGGACTGTGGGTCAATTACCTTGTCGGAGTGGGCGCCTGTGTCACGTTCTGACCTTAGTTCCTTTGTTTTAGTTGGTCAAGGCGTGAGTTGGGTGGGTAATCTATGTTTCTATTCTGTGTTGGTTTTCTGTGTTTGGCCTGATATGGTTCTCAATCAGAGGCAGCTGTCATCGTTGTCCTGATTGGGAACCATATTTAGGTAGCTGTTTTCTGTTGGGTTTTGTGGGTGGTTGTTTTCAGTCTTTGTGTGTCTGCACCAGATAGAACTGTTTCGGTTTCACTTTGTTGTTTTGTATTTTGAGTTGTTCACTTCCATTAAATAAGATGAACAATTACCACGCTGCGCATTGGCATCCTTCAAACTTCTTCCTCTCAGACGAGGAGGAAGACGACAGCCGTTACCCCTGATTTAGTTTGTGAGCTAGGCAGGCTATTGCCTGGGTAGGTTCTCCCACTCAGAAGTACGAGATGGGGAGGGGGCGGGGGTAGGTTGACCTCAGGTCTCCCCACTGGAAGCCTGAGGTAGGGGGAGTGGATGACTCTATCAAATAGCGCACCTCTTACTTTGTACAGTACTAATGCCAATTTAGTTTATTTGTGTGTTTTTTGTTCGCAATAGGGTAATAGTGTAATAATTCGATTGTCTTTTTTTATTTGTATTTATATACTTAAATTTGTTTCTATTTGTCTTTGTTACTTTTTTTTTATATTATGAGTCTTATTTTTGTATATATATATATATATATATATGTTTTAAATGTTTTAAATGTTATGATTATTTATTTATGTTGTTCCAAATGTCGGAATAAAAATTACAGTTAGTGCAGAATGTGTTTTTTTTGTTGGGGCGGCTAAAGGGGGGGGGGTAGTTCGCCCAGGGAGCCTAATAAGCTAGAACCGCCACTGCAGGTCATTCACCTAAGTCAAAGGGGATGAAATATTAGCTAATGTAACATGTCAGTTACACTACTAGCTCAGCACTGGGAATACAGTTTTTTTTTGTCAAACAGCAGTTACCATGCCAGCTAGATCACTCAACTAAACAGTAGCCAGTTTCTGCTCTGCTTGCATTTACAACTCGGAGAACAAAAGCACTTGCACTGAGACGCAGTGCCTAGACCGCTGCGGCACTCGGAGGCCATGAACAGAAGTTCTTCCACCACGATCTCGACAAGCCACTTCTGTATGGACCTCGCTTTGTGCACGGGGACATTGTCATGCTGAACCAGGAAAGGGCCTTTCCCAAACTCTTGTCACAAAGTTGGTAGCACAGTATCGTCTAGAATGTAATTGTATGCTGTAGAGTTAAGAGGCCTAGCCCGAACCATGAAACAGCCCAGACCATTATTCCTCCTCCACCAAACTTTACAGCTGGCACTATGCATTGGAGCAGGTAGCGTTCTCCTGGCTCCCCAAACCCAGATTCATCCGTCGGACTGCCAGATGGTGAAGTGTGATTCATCACTCCAGAGAACGCGTTTCCACCGCTCCAGAGTCCAATGGTGGCGATCTTTACACCATTCCAGATGATGCTTGGCATTGGTGATCTTAGGCTTGTGAGTGGCTGCTCGGTATGGAAACCCATTTCATGAAGTTCCCGACAACAGTTATTGTGCTGACGTTGCTTCCAGAGGCAGTTTAGAAGTCGGTGTGAGTGTTGCAACCGAGGACAGACAATTAATACGCGCTACGCGTTTCAGCACTCGACGGTCCCGTTCTGTGAGCTCTTCAGTAAGGCCATTCTACTGCCAAGTTTTGTCTGTGGAGATTGCATGGCAATTTTATCACCCGGTCAGCAACGGATGTGACTGAAGTAGCCAAATCCACTTTTGAAGGGTTCCACATATTTTTTTATATATAGTGTAGTTACTCTATCATTACTAAGTATTACTAAGTAATTTACTCTGAATTCTTTACATAGTGGCGCAGCCAAGCCGACAAGGTAGTGCAACCCCCTCTTATTTGGGGAGAACCCTGCATAGTGACCATATCTTGGTTTTAAAAGGGAATTTCACCCTGAATCTCCCATGGAAAATAGTCACTACTATATTAACAACATTACGTTTTTGCAGTGATGTAAAGTACTTAAGTAGTATTTCAAGTATTTTTACTTAAGTAGTTTTTTTTTTAGGTATCTGTACTTTACTATTTATATTTGACAACTTTATAATTTTACTTTAATACATTCCTATGAAAGTGATGTACTCCATACTTTTCCCTGAAACCCAAAAGTACTCGTTACATTTTGACAGGAAAATGGTCTAATTCACACACTTATCAAGAGACATCCCTACTGCCTCTTATCTTTCCTAAACACATGCTTCATTTGTAATTCTCTCCGAGGGTGAGAGCGTTCCTGCTATCCGTAAATAAATAAAAACTAATAAATGGTGCCATCTAGTTTTCTTGATATAAGGAATTTGAAATGATTTATACTTTTACTTTTGATACTTTAGTATATTTTAGCAATTACATTTACTTTTGATACTTAAGTATATTTAAAACCAAATACTTTTACACTTTTACTCAAGTAGGATTTTACTGGGTGACTTTCACTTTTACTTGAGTCATTTTCTAGGTATCTAGGTATCTTTACTTTGATACTTTTTCCACCACTGCGTTTGTCATAACGTTATAAACATTATCCAAACACAAGCTAGACCGAGCACATTTTCATTTGACGTATTTTCATCGGGAAGTTTCGACTTCCTGTGTATTCGTCAGCTCATAGTGAATCACAAAGTCAGGCATTCATAGCAAATGCAGACACCGCCCCACTACGTACAAACTTGCCTGATAGTGTTGTTTATTTCGAACACCAACACACACTAATATCAGAACTTCTCAAGGCACACATTTTTTATGGTCTGTTTTTCACTCACATTTGTCATCAAGCGCGACAATGTGTATCTTTCATAGTTTCTACCTACCAGAGATGTACTGTGTCAGCTCGTATATTTAGCAATGAATCAGCTGATAGGAACATCACTGAAAGACTCTTCCGAACAAGGACAACCATATACATGCCCACAAAAACGTAGGTTGGGAATACTGAGATAGAGCCTAAGCGAATGTCATATCAATACACCCGAAAGTCGTCATTCGGGGTGTCGTTCAGTGGGCGAATTGCAGCGCCTACAAGCAGTGGCAGCCCCCCCCCCCCCCAAAAAACACCATTCTGCACTAACTGTAATTTTAAGTTAGCCTACAGCATTGGAAATTCCCCTTACTGAGCTCAGGACTTAGTCAATACAATCACAGAAAACCTTTGTCACCTCAATAAAAGTTAACCAAATCAATAATGTGCTAGTTAGGTTGTAATCGTTTTGCTGCAGGCTAACACACATTATCATGAGGAACCTGTGAAATTATATCCAATGTTATGTAGCATGTTGGACAGAAAACAGAATATTGTCGCCCTATGTGTAATAGCATAGACAAGCAACATAGGCTCAAACATAAGTGTTATACTAGCCTTTTCATTACATGCTAAATAGTATATTATACCTTTATCTTTTGCGCGTTTCTCTCTTCTTCTTTCTCTTTTTCCTAAACTGGGTACCTGATGGTTTAGACCTTTTCTTAATCATTTGTGTGATTTGGCACTCGAGCATCAATACATTACCCATCCCCCAACACTGTCACCAAGAGTCAAGACTAAACCAATTCACCTTGGGGTGTGGCAGACTGGTTTTATATTATTCTTAACGATTTCGCACAAACCCCCAAAAAATGCAACAATATGTCTGTGAAACTATATATTCACAGTATTATGAATGAATTGTGGTTTATTTGGTAGCATTTCGTAGTGTGACTGATTTGACTAATTGCATTAGTACTGTACAAAGTTAGAGGTGCGCTATTTGATAGATTCCCCCGCTCCCCCTAACTCGGGCTTCCAGTGGGGAGACCTGAGGTCAACCTACCCCCTCCCCATCTCATACTTCTGAGTGGGAGACCTTCCCAGGCAGTAGCCTGCCTAGCTCACAAACTAGAATCAGGGCACACACTCCGACAAGGTTAATTGACCCACAGTCCCACATGGTGACATGATATCAATGTCACATTACAAAAAAAATTGTGCGGACGCCCTGTGCCGCCCCGGGCGGCTTCCTATGTCGCCTATACCTTAATCCGTCACTGCCTACAAGAATAGTCCCAGTAAACAAAAATTACGCTGAAAATATGTCTAAAATATGTATTTTTCCAGACGTTGAAGTTCGATTTAGGTTCTGAATGAAAGGTGAAAATATGTATTTTCCGAACATTGAAATCAGGTCAATTTTCATTTCTCAATGAAAGTTGAAAATATGTCATTTATAGACATCTATGTTTGGGCCAAATCAAGGCTGGACCAGACTGGACTAAATGTGAAGCAAACATAGACGTCTATTTATTTATTTTTTTAAACCTTATACTTTTACTCAAGTAGAATTTTACTGAATGACTTTTATTTGAGTCATTTTCTATTAAGGTATCTTTACTTTTACTCAAGTATGATAGGTTGATAGACTTTCCACCGGTGGAAATTGGGTAACGGTGCATATGTATAATAATTGCAATGCCATTATGCACTCCAGTCTGTCTAATACAGCGGTCTCCAAACTTTTCTAGAATGAGCTACTTAAAAATAGTTTTTTACATGTTGTGAGCTACAAAACTAGCTTTCAAATAGGCACATTCTTCTCTTCCTGCAACTCTTCCCCAGGTACTTAGTGTACAATAGAAAGTCGTGCACTATATTTTCTGGCAATATACCTGGTAGAATAATGGTTAAAACAACTCGGAGGGTCCATGTCAATGCTTAAATCTGAATACCTTTTTCAGGGATGGGGGGGATGAAAGAAATGTTTTATTTTGTATAATTCCCCTTTAATTGGGCATCTAGCTAGTGAGGAATGTGCCATCTAATGTGTTGATAGCAGCAGTAGTACAGAGCCATTGCTCATTTCATGGCTAAGTTAGCAAATGACAAATAATATATATAAATAACATACTTACTCATGATATACACTACTTCTGCCATGTAAGCCTAATTTGCAGTTAACGTTTAATTGAGAAGGTTTCTGGGAAAGTATTTCTGTCATCCCTCAAGATGGTTATCACATCAATTGGCTACACACAGTGATAGACAAATTGAGACCCCTGATCTAATACATCCACAGTGGGATTTCGACTGTTTGTATTTATTGTAAATATAATTCATTATTGTATTTTATTTTTAAGTTATGTAACACCATTACAACCTTGTTTAGCATTATTTAGTCCAAATATGGCATTATTCCACTCTTTGGATTAGTTCACATGGGGAACTTTTATTTTGAAGGCAAACCGCAAATTCCACAATTCACACTAGCTTCAAGACCGCTGCCATCCAGGAAGTTCGCAAAATAAACGTKAATTTGCTGTTGCGAAACAGGCAGACAGAGTTGCCAGTTGAAGAAGTTGTAGCTACACTACTTGAACAATAAGGTAAGACTATGAGTTTTCCTAATACTATAACTGATCATTATTGGACATTGTTATAGAAGAAAGTGCGATGTACGCAAACACAGTAGCTAGCTAACGTTAATTAGCCATGCTAGCTAGCTCGCAGTCTCCAGTACCAGCTAACTAACTTAGTTGTGCCTTGAATAGGGTGGTGAACTAATAAAGTGGCGAGTCTAGAATCACAAACAATCCTTTTGAGCAGTGTCTGTCTGTTATACGTTTGATCAATGGGTATAATGGTAAATCTGATCAAGGTCCTCTATAGGCTCACTTGGATATTTAGAGTTGGGGTAAAGAAAAAAAATGAAACTAGACATTAAAACACTGGCAGAATTCTTTCATCTACATAAAATGTCTTTTAAAGTATAAATACCTTTCTAAGACCACTGTCTTTCTGGATGTTTTAAAAGGTTTGCAAATAGTTCTTTCTGCAAGGAATGTGAATCGAAAGGGATATGGTAATACCTATGTAGGTGACGTAGTTTCTCTACTGTATAATGGGTATGAATGTGTGGTAGTTGCACACCTCCTGCTGAATTATGTTAGCTGATTTGGGCCAGTAGATTTTTTGTGGGGTCAGTTTGCGCTGTTCTGTGAAGGAGTAGTACACAGCGTTGTACACATCTTCAGTTTCTTGGCAATTTCTCGCATGGAATAGCTTCATTTCTCGGAACAAGAATAGACTGACGAGTTTCGGAAGAAGTGCTTTGTTTCTGGCCATTTTGAGCCTGTAATCGAACCCACAAATGCTGATGCTCCAGATACTCAAATGGTCTAAAAGCCAGTTTTATTGCTTCTTTAAATCAGAACAACAGTTTAAATGTGCTAACATAATTACAAAGGGTTTTCTAATGATCAATGAGCCTTTTAAAATGATAACTTGGATTAGCTAACACAACGTGCCATTGGAACACAGGAAGTGATGTTGCTGATAACGGGCCTCTGTACGCCTATGTAGACATTCCATTAAAACTCAGCTGTATCGAGCTACAATAGTCATTTACAACATTAACAATGTCTACACTGTATTTCTAATGCATTTGATGTTATTTTTAAAGGGACTAGATTGTGTTGTATGTTATGGTTCACTCTTAGTTTTCCTTATCTCCACTGTGGAATGTCCATGTTGATCCTATTGGTTGTCTTGGTCCTCTTGATCCACCAACCGGTCTTCTTTGTTAGTCAGGCCTGACCCCTTCATCCTGTAGTTTTTTTCCTGTAATCTAATTTAATATGACTTAAGATGCCAATGTTATAGGCCAGGCCCTTCTAATAGGTATAACAGACTCGTTAGAACTTTGACCACATGCCCTCTAGACAGCTACATGCCCTCTATAAAAAAAACTGTCCTGTTTACACAAAACAAAAGGTTGTAAAAGTATGCTAGACACTTATAGAATAAATCATACCTAGTTGATTTTTCTGTAATAATCTGTGAAAAGTTATTGATGTATATAGCTTTAAAATTGCATTTTATAGAGTGTATGTATTTCCGTATAA
>NW_019957668.1:0-4222 GCF_002910315.2 Salvelinus sp. IW2-2015 | reverse complement strand
AAACTGTGGTATAAGCCAAAAACAGTACAGTATGAAGATATGCTAAAACTGCTTCTCCAATAGAATAGACCCAGTCGGTATTAGATATATCATTATGACCCTGCGCGCCTGTGGGGAAGACAACCTTGGTTACCCATCGGCTTACTGCAGACTTTGAAAAACAATTTTCTTGTAGTCTGCTGTTTTAGTCAATTACAAAAGTACATTTAAGAATAGTACATGTCTAAAAATGTTCAACATTGCCTTCTCACTACTAAAAACATAATATTATGGGATTACATCGTGCCCCTTTCATGACAATGCTAAGAGCCAATTGAGTGATGCTAGCTAGCTACCGGAATATTCCCATAGAAAAAAAAGATTGCCGTTTTGAAACTGCAGTAAAAGTGCAGTGGACTGTACCAAGACTGCCAACTTATTTGTAAGGTTAAGCTAGCCAAGATAAGTAGCTAAACGTCTTACCTGTGATTAAATGTTTTTACACACACACACACACACAAAAGCATTCAGATCCCTTTACTTTTTCCACATGTTGTTACGTTACAGCCTTATTCTAAAATTGATTATTAAATATGTGTTTTTCCTAATCAATCCACATCCCATAATAACAGTGAAAACAGGTTTAGAAAAATTTTGCAAATATATAAAAAATTAAACAGAAATACCTTGGTTTACATTTCAGACCCTTTGCTAAGAGACTATAAATTGAGCTCAGGTGCATACTGTTTCCATTGATCATCATTGAGATGTTTCTACAACTTGATTGGAGTCCACCTGTGGTAAATTTAATTGATTGGACATGATTTGGAAAGGCACACACCTGTCTATATAAAAAGGTCCCACAGTTGACAGTGCATGTCAGAGCAAAGACCAAGCAGTGAGGTGAAGGAATTGTCTGTAGAGCTCCTGAGACAGGATTTTGTGCGAGGCACAGATCTGGGAAAGGGTACCAAAACATTTCTGCAGCAATGAAGGTCCCCAAGAACACAGTGGACTCCATCATTCTAAATGGAAGAAGTTCTGAACCACCAAGACTCTTCCTAGAGCTGGCCGCCCGGCCAAACTGAGCAAACGGGGTTGAAGGGCCTTGGTCAGGGAGGTGACCAAGAATCCGATGGACACTGACAGCTCCTGAGGTCCTCTTTGGAGATGGAGAACCTTCCAGAAGGACAACAATCTCTGCAGCACTCCACCAATCAGGCCTTTATGGTAGTGGCCAGACAGAAGCCAATCCTCAGTGAAAGGCACATGACAGCCCACTTGGAGTTGCCAAAAGGGACCTAAAAGGACTCTCAGACCATGAAAAACAAGATTCTCTGGTCTGATGAAACAAAAATGTAAAACTTTGCTGGAATGCCAAGCGTCACATCTGGAGGAAACTGGCACTATCCCTATGGTGAAGCATGGTGTGGCAGCATCATGCTGTGTCAATGTTTTCAGCGGCAGGGACTGGGAGACTAGTCAGGTTTGAGGGAAAGATGAATGGAGTAAAGTACAGAGAGCCTAGACGAAAACCTGCTCCAGAGCGCTCAGGATCTCAGACTGGGGCGAAGTTCACCTTCCAACAGGACAACGACCCTAAGCACACAGCCAAGACAACGCAGGAGTGGCTGCGGACAAGTCTGGATGTCCTTGTGGCCCAGCCAAAGCCTGAACCAGATCGAACAGCTCTTGAGAGACCTGAAAATATCTGTGCAGCGACGCTCCACACCTAACCTGACAGAGCTTGAGAGGATCTCAGAGAAGAATGGGAGAAACTCCCCAAGTACAAGTATGCCAAGCTTGTAATGTCATACCCAAGAAGACGCCAGGCTGTATTCGCTACCAAAAGTGCTTCAACAAAGGACTGAGTAAAGTGTCTGAATACTAAAAATTTGCACAAACCTGTTTTGCTTTGTCGTCATTGTAAATAAGAATTTGTTCTTAACTGACTTGCCTGGTTAAATATATATATTTAAATACATTATGGGGTATTGTTGTAGATTGGGGGGGGGGAGGACTATTTAATCTATTTTAGAAAAAGGTTAACCTAACAGTGGGAAAAGTAAAAAGCAAATCAAAACTGGAATTTTTATTCTAAACAGGTTGTAAAATGTCATTTATAGACTAAACCATATCTATTTTTAGTTTGTGACAATCAATGAATTAGTTATTGATTTTTACCATTTTAAATGGATTTTGGCTAATGTATGTTGAATGTCCGAATCTAAAAACAACTTTACCTCGGGTCTTTCCATTGGCTCATTTCCCTGCATGGAAGCATTTACAAACCATCGGTTGGATTTTTGACCTGGCTTCATGTACTCCTGAACAACACTGCAGCCTATCGACATGTTGTGTTATTTCTGTATAACAAAAACAAATAATCGACGACGACCAAGTTGCCGATTTTACAATGGGGGTCAATAGGAAACTAATGTTGGTTTCCCCCAATTGTATCCCAACTTTTCTCATTCCTTCTCAAACCCTGGCCTGGTCTATTTGACAAGCGTTCCCGGAAGTCTCGGAGTGTTGCGCCTCTGGGTTTAGAAACTATGTGGTACACGCTTCAAACCAATGAATGAAAACATGCACTCGGAGAAATAGAGTTCTGCTTCTAGATGACCCTACCTTGAACAGTGAGAACCATGAAGGCAAGGTGGACCATCCATATTGTCAAGGACCAACAGACGTCTTTAGAGGCTGCATGACGTTCTCGTTTCCTGTAACGAGCAGCAGCAGCACACGGTTTCCTGGATTGGTTGGTTTGCTCTGTACGTGAAAGTTTGATCCCCTCTTATACGATGAATTTTTCTCAATATCCACTTGTCGTAATCACACTGTGTTCATAATAAAATATAGGCCAAAAATAAATTGCTCCTACATACACCAAGTCCCGTGGTCTTGGCTTGCTAGACACTAAAGCATGCAGAGAAGTATTCAGGTATTCTGTTACTGTTAGAACTTTAGAATGTGCAAAATGACAGCACAGTCTGATGGTCTTTTGTAAGTCAGAAAAGTTCCAAAACGTGTACTGACTATAATAAACTCCAACTGGACATAACGTGAACAGTCTATCTCCTTTCCCAGTTTCATCAACAGTTTTGAATTCACGCTGTTCCAGATGCAAAGGAAATACCCAGGGTATAAAATATTTTGCTTTAAGTGTTGAACAGTTGAATCTATTACCTCAGGAGATGGTACAGTTCAGCTTGTCTGGAGATGACAAAGAAGGACTTCAACAAAGCCAAAATAGAAGATGATTGGAAGGGCCCTCTTTCCTGTTAAAATAGAGACATGAATAAATGACTGTGGTGCCTTGCAACTATTTTAAAATGTGTTGCACTAAAAATGCAAACATTGATTTGGCATACAATGTAAGATTGTAAACATTGTCTAACTTCATATAGAACAAATTGCACTTGAAATKAACATTTCTTTAAAGTTATTGCAAATAAATGCATATTTTCACTTTTCTGTGAATCACTGAATTAGTTATAGATTTTTTTCTGTCTTTAAAAGCAATATTTGAGATTATGTATTTATCAAATCAAAACTGGAATTTCTACTCCAAGCAAAGGCTGTAAAAGTACACTAGACATTTATAGAATAAATCATACCTTGTTTGATTGTCATCAGTGAAAACGCTATTGATTTATACCGTTTAAATGGCATTTTATAGATGCCATAGTTATGTATTTCTATCAAGTCAGCTTGAATTTCTTCTCAAAACAAAGGTTGTAAAACTATGCTAGACATTTATAGAATAAGTCATATCTAGTTTGATTTTGTGACAAGCGGTGAATTAGTTATTGATTGTCAAATGGCTTTTGGCGAATATCCGTTGAATGTCGAATGTGCGATTATAAAACCAACTTTACCTCAGTGTGAAAAGAAGCCAGTGGCTTCAGGCTATTTGGAGTGGGATATGTGGGGACGCTGTGTTCAAGTAGGATACACATACAGTGCATATCCCCGTTACTTTTCCCACATTTTGTTAGTTTAACCTTTTTCTAAAATAGATTAAATCGTCCCCCCCCACAATCTACACACAATACCCCATAATGTATTTAAATATATATATTTAACCAGGCAAGTTAGTTAAGAACAAATTCTTATTTACAATGACGACAAAGCAAAACAGGTTTGTGCAAATTTTTAGTATTCCGACACTTTACTCAGTACCTTGTTGAAGCACTTTTGGTAGCGAATACAGCCTGGCGYCTTCTTGGGTATGACATTA
>NW_019957667.1:170098-172329 GCF_002910315.2 Salvelinus sp. IW2-2015 | reverse complement strand
TTTTACCAAATAGGGCTATCTTCTGTATACCACCCCTACCTTGTCACAACACAACTGGCTTGGCTCAAACACATTAAGAAAGAAAGAAATTCCACAAATTAACTTTGAACAAGGCACACCTGTTAATTGAAATGTATTCCAGGTGACTGCCAAGAGTGTGCAAAGCTGTCATCAAGGCAAAGGGTGAAGAATCTCTTTGAAGAATCTCAAATACAAAATAAAATTTGGATTATTTAACACTTTTGGTTACTACATGATTCTATATGTGACTCACCACCTGGATTCCGTCTAATGTAGCAAAAATGTGGAAAAATGTGAAATGGTGTTTCTTACATTGGATAAAAGTAAAGAAAAATWGTATATAATATTATATCATACCCTGCATTTGAGGAACAATGGGAAAGTAATTCTGCTTTGAAAGTTAATCAACTTGTAAACTCACTTTTGAGAAAGTGAGAAATTGCCTTTGAATGTTTTGGTGTCTAGTGAAGAGTTCTTTGTCTACACCTATTCAGCATCGTTGACACCCTCTTAAACTTTAGCCCCACCCATCTCGTTCCGCTCTCGGAGCGCACACTTGACGCTGTGGCCGATGATTTGTTTACCTCTGGACTTGTTTACCTCTGCAGCTCGCCAACGCTAGAATTTCTTACCTGTATACATCATCGTGCATGATGGACGCGTCTCCCTGTCAGAAATGCCATGCCACGGTTACCCTTAGATTGAAGATGTAATCCGGGGAGACAGGTGTTTTCTCCATCTCTTTAACTATCAGACTCTAATTCCACTGATTTCAAAACCTGGTCCTCCAGAAAGTGGAGAGCAACTCTTATGCAGCTCCACTACACAATACATTTGAAAAAAAGCCGCGTTCGACAGGATTACCAACACAGACTGACCAGCTCAAATAGACAGAAGCCCTCTATATGGCAGACCAATCCGAAATCCTCTCTGGTGATGTCCAGCCCACTCATTATCTCAGCCAATCATCTTTTTCTGTGGCTTAACCAACAAGGCTTGTAATTGAAGTTCACATGTTCAAGAAGGCATTTCTGCCCCTACAGTCTACATTCTACAGTCTACAGTCTACAGTCTACAGTCTACAGTCTACAGTCTACAGGTCTACAGTCTACATTCTACAATCTACAGTCTACATTCTCAATCTACAATTCTACAGTCTACAGTCTACATTCTACATTCTACAGTCTACCAGTCTACAGTCTACAGTCTACATTCTACAGTCTACAGGTCTACCAGTCTACAGTCGACAGTCACAGTCTACAGATCTACATCTACAGTCTACAGTCTACATTCTACAATCTACATTCTACAGTCTACAGTCTACATTCTACATTCTACAGTCTACATTCTACAGTCTACAGTCTACATTCTACAGTCTACAGTCTACATTCTACAGTCTACATTCTACAATCTACATTCTACAGTCTACAATCTACATTCTACCATCTACAGTCTACAGTCTACAGTCTACAGTCTACCAGTCTACATTAATTCTTACAGTCTACAGTCTACAGTCTACATTCTACAGTCTACAGTCTACATTCTACATTCTACAGTCTACAGTCTACAGTCTACATTCTACAGTCTACAGTCTACAGTCTACAATCTACATTCTACAGTCTACAGTCTACAGTCTACAGTCTACAGTCTACAGGTCTACCAGTTCTACATTCTACAGTCTACAGTCTACAGCTCTACAGTCTACATTCTACAATCTACATTCTACAGTCTACAGTCTACAGTCTACAGTCTACATTCTACATTCTACAGTCTACAGTCTACAGTCTACAGTCCTACAGTCTACAGTCTACATTTCTACATTCTACCAGTCTACAGGTCTACATTCTACATTCTACAGTCTACAGTCTACAGTCTACATTCTACAATCTACATTCTACAGTCTACAGTCTACAGTCGTCTACAGTCTACATTCTACATTCTACAGTCTACAGGTCCTACAGTCTACAGTCTAATACAGTCTACAGTCTACAGTCTACAGTCTACATTCACAGTACGAGTTTTAGAACACCACTCATTCAAGGGTTTTTTTCTTTATTGTACTATTTTCTACATTGTAGAATAATATTGAAGACATCAAAACTATGAAATAACACATATGTAACCCAATTCAGGAAACGGCTTGTCACAAGTCCTGACTTCACAGGAGAGCCGTTTTAACGTAAAACATTTTTTTAATCAAAATTGCATTT
>NW_019957667.1:155206-165346 GCF_002910315.2 Salvelinus sp. IW2-2015 | reverse complement strand
ACTGTAGAATGTAGATTGTCGACTGTAGGCACTTAAAAGGCACTTAAATCTTTTGTCTTGAGCATTCCCGCTCTGAATGGCACACATGCACAATCCATGTCCGGCTTTCACCAGGAKTCACCTGGTCAGTCTATGTCTTGGAAAGAGCAGGTGTTCTTAATGTTTTGTACACTCAGTGTACATCAGCATCACTGTTACTGGACACATCATCATATAGTAAATTGCAGTACTGCTTACTCGTACTACTGCCTATTCCCTCCAATACAAATCTGGGCCTGGAAGCCAGTTCCACTTCTTTTCTTCATTGTTATCTCTAACYAGGGACTGATTTAGACCTGAGACACCAGGTGTGTGCAATAGAACAGAACACCAGCAGTAGTCCAGACCTCGTAGGGTGAGAGTTGAATACCCCTGGCCTAAACTATACACATAATTGCTTATAGCATATTTATAACTGGACTATAACTACTTATCATTGCTTATAAGAGGTCCTTATAGCCCGTGATGTTGACTATGTATTCAGTGCTAGTCTTTAACCGTCTGACTGTATCTGCTGTCTGAATGAGGCTGCTAGCGACACACTGTAAAACGTGGGACGGCACGGTTGTTCATCTGAAGTGCTTTTTCATTCTTTTTCATTCTGGCTTGTTCAACCTATTCTATTCAATTTGTCTGAAATCAARTAACGAATTTGACACGCCAAGAATTTTGACGTTTTTTACCGTCTCCATGGTGGCTCTGTTRATGAGGATGGGGAGTGCCCAACCTAGTTCCTTCTGCAGTCCACAATCAGCTCCTTTGTTTTTCTGACGTTGAAGGAGAGGTTGTTTACTTGGCACCACGCCGTCAAAGTGCCAACCTCCTCCCTGTAGGCCGGTCTCGTCGTTGTTGGTAATGAGGCCTATTACTGTCGTGTCGTGTCGTCAGCGAACATGATGATAGAGTTGGAACTGTGTGAGGTCACGCAGGAGGGGACTGAGGACGCACCCTTGTGGGACCCCTGTGTTGAGGATCAGTGTGGAGGAGGTCATGTAATGTTGACTACCTTCACCACCTGGGGTTTATCAGAAGCTTTTAGTGAACCAAACCAGATATTTATTAGCCCTGTAATATCAAATGGATGGTTCTTAATTTATCAGTTGCATTTATTATAATCAAGCACTAATATACATCTTATGCTTGGAGCACTTAATCACATCATCCATGGGGGGATTTCCAATTATGTACTTAGTTAATTATTCATGTAATTCATCCAGTTTGCATGTTTAATTATGATTTAATATATAAAATGTGTTTAAAGTAAATCTTTACCATCACACTTACACATAATTGTCTTCCTCCTGTTTTGAACTGTTGGTGGCTGGCCTCGGAGCTCCTGGCCTTCATGGTCTCTTCCCTCTCCAGACCGGTTCTGATGTTCCTCCTGTTGTTGAACTGTTGGGTGACGCCTCGGAGCTCCTGGCCTTCCATGGTCTCTTACCCCTCTCCAGACCGGTCTGATGTTCCTCTGTTGTTGAACTTTATGGGTGCCCTCGGAGCTCCTGGCCTTCATGGTCTCTTACCCTCTCCAGACCGGTCGATGTTCCTCCTGTTGTTGAACTGTATGGGTGACGCTCGTCGAGCTCCTGCGTTTCATGGTCTCTTACCCTTCCAGACCGGGTCTGATGTTCCTCCTGTCGTTGAACTTATGGGTGACGCCTCGGAGCTCCTGGCCTTTCATGGTCTCTTACCCTCTCCAACCGGTCTGATGTTCCTTCCTGTTGTTGAACTGTTATGGGTACGCCTCGAGCTCCTGCCTTCCATGGTCTCTTACCCTCTCCAGACGCGGAATGTAAATACAAGAAACAGCTGCAGGACGTGCATAGGCCCATGCAACCCAATTGATTCAGCATAAACAGTAAACCCTATTAAACGCTACCAAAACCCTAACCTGAACCTCTCTTAGGGGTCTCTCTAGTGAGACGGTAGCGTCCACCACTCAACAGCCAGTAAATGCAGGCCCGTCAAAAACAACAGAAAATCCCATATTGATAGAATACCCAAGCAAATGCAGTTTACACCATTTAAAATACACTGTTTGTAAATCCGCCACAGTGGGTGTCCGATTCAAAACTTGGACGCAAAGCAAACAAACATTATGTTAGGTGATTGCCTATTCACAGAATAACACAGACCATTTTCCAGCCAAAGAGAGTCACAAAAAGCAGATATAATCAAATTAATCACTAACCTTATGATCTTCATCAGATGACACTCTTAGGACTTCATGTTACACAATACATGTATGTTTTGTCGGTAAAGTTCATATTATATCCAAAAAATCGAGATTACATTGCGCCTTATGTTCATAGTCAAAACATCCGTGATTTTCCAGAGACCACATCCATTTACAGAAAACTCATCATAAAATGTTGATGAAAATACAAGTGGTATTCATGGAATTAAATGCACTTTCCTTAATGCAACCGGCTGTGTCAGATTTTATAAAAGCTTTACGGAAAAAAGCAAACCATGCAATAATCTGAGGTCCGCGCTCAGAGCCCAATCAAAACAAAATATATCCGCCATATTGTGCAATCAACAGAAGTCAGAAATAACATTATAAACATCACTTACCTTTGAGATCTTCATCGAATGCAACCCAGGAATCCCAGTTCCACAAGGAAATGTTTGTTTTGTTCAGAATGTCCATCATTTAGTCCAAAATCCTCCTTGTTGTTTTAGCGTTCAGTACACTTTCCAAACTCACGACGCGCGGGCAAGTCCAGCGAAAGTAGCGAGAAAAGTTTAAAAAGTTATATTACAGTCCGTAAAAACATGACAAACGAAGTATTGAATCAATCTTTAGGATGTTTTTAACATAATTCTTTCAAAATGTTCCAACTGGAAATTCCTTGTCTTCAGAATGCGATGGAACAGAGCTCGCTCTCACATGAACACGCATGGTCAGCGCATGTTCAGGTCATGGTAGACCTACCAATCCCCTCTCATTCGCCCACTTTACAGTAGAGAGTACCAGAACAAGGTTCTAAAGAACTGTGACAATCTAGTGGAAGCCTCAGGAAACATTTACCAAAATCCCACTGTATCTTCAATAGGAGCTGAGTTGAAAATCGACCAACCTCAGATTTCCCACTTCCGGTTGGATTTTTCTCAGGTTTTTGCCTGCCATATGAGTTATGTTATACTCACAGACATCATTCAAACAGTTTTAGAAACTTCAGAGTGTTGTCTATCCAAATTACTAATAATATGCATATTCTACTTTTATGGCTTTGTAGGCAGGCCGTTACCTGGGCATGCGTTTCATCCGGACGTGAAAAACTGCCCCCTACCCAAAGATTCCAACAACAACAACAAATTAAAGCCCCTAACACTAAAATCCGTTAAGTTACACTAACCCTAGCCTAACCCCAACACTAAATCTAACACCCTAAAGCTCCCTAGAAAGCCAAACCTGAAACTAACCAAGGCGGCATGAGTGCCACCCCGTCCTATATAACAGAACATCCAAACAGCAATGACAACAGCAAAAAACATAACACTCATAGCCGACAAAACAACAACCAACACCCACTACTAGCACTAATACCCAGCTCCAACTAACCACAACTCTAGCTTCACACCTATTCTATTGTGGACACGTCCACACACACACACATCACACAACACACACACACACACACACACACACACCACACACCCACACACACACACAACACACACACAACACACACTCACACTCACACTCACACTCACACTCACTCACACTCCACAGGCTCCACTGAGCTATGACATGGCAGATTAGCCCTAGTTTTTAAGGCAGATCCGTTAAACTTGTATATCAAATATCTGTCGTCTCTATGGCTTCTGAGCACTAGACTAGATCTGACACTGGTGTAAGAACCACAATAGATAGAGAGAAAATGAGAAAGCAGGACAAAGAGAAGGGTGAGGAGAGAGACAGAGAGACACAGGAGAGAGACAGACAGACAAGAATACGACTCAGAGAGGTTTCCTCCAGAGGGAGGAATCGATAGTGGATTACATCCCTGAAGCTCTGTGCCCACTGGCAGTAATAAATCTGCAAAAAGGCTGATCCTAATGTGTGACTGAATGGGCTTTAATTTAAAAACCAGCCCTGTGAGTGACCTTGTACCAAACTGCTGGGGAACAATACTGAATCAACTCCTGGGAACAATACTGATCAAGCTGCCTGTAAACAATACTGAACAGGCCAACTACTGCCTGCAACTGGCTCGGAGAACAATACTGAATCAAAACTGCCTGGGAGAACAATACTGAATCAAACTGCCTGGTGAACAATACTGAATCAAACTGCCAGGGGAAACATAACACTGAATCAAAACTGCCTGGTGAACAATACTGAATCAAACTGCCTGGTGAACAATACTAGAATCATACTGTATGGGGAACAATACTGAATCATACTGCCTGGTGAACAATACTGAATCAAACTGCCAGGGAAACAACACTAATCAAACTGCCTGGTGAACAATACTGAATCAAACTGCCAGGAAACAATACTGAATCATACTGTATGGGGAACAACACTGAATCATACTGCCTGGTGAACAATACTGAATCAAACTGCAGGAACAACACTGAATCAAACTGCCTGGTGAACAATACTGAATCATGCTCCTGGGAACAAACTAATCATCTTCTGGGGAACAATACTGAATCAGCTGCTGGGAAAACATGAATCATACTGCCTGGAAACCAATACGAATTCAATCTGCCTTGGGAACAATACTATCATCGTCCTGGGGACAATACTGAATCACTGCTGGGAACAACACTGATATGCCCTGAACATACTGATCAACCGCCTGGGGAACACAATAACTGAATCAAACTGCCGTGAACAATACTGAATCATACTGACCTTGGGGAACAATACTGAATCAAACTGCCTGGTGAACAATACTGAAATTGCCAACTTCACGAGGGAACAATACACTGACCCAAACTGCACGATGGTGAACAATACTGAATCATACTGCCCTGGGGAACAATACTGAATCATACTGGTGGAACAATACTGAATCATACTTGCCTGGTGAACCAATACTGAATCATACTGCCTGCGTGAACAATACTATCATACTGCCGGGAAAACAAACTGAATCCAAACCTGCCTGGGAACAATACGAATCAGCCAGGAAACCTACTCTGGAACATACTGAATCAACTGCCTGGGAACAATACTGAATCAACTGCCTGGAAACAATACTGAATCAACTGCCTCGTGAACAACTGAATCATACTGCCTGAGGAACAATACTGAATCATACTCCTGGTGAACAATACTGGAATCATACTGCCTGTGAACAATACTGAATCAAACTTGGCCTGGAACAATACTGAAATCATACTGCCTGGAAACATACTGAATCATAGCCTGTACAAACATCACCTTGAAAATATGAACATTGCTGCCTGGGAACAATACTGTATCATACTGCCTGGGAACACACGAATACATAGAACTGCCTGGAGACAATACTGAATCATTACTGCCTGGAAAAACAATACTGAATCAAACTGCCTAATACAACTGACAACTCCGGAACTTTCAAACTGCCTGGGACAAACGAGCAGACTGCGGGAACAATACTGCATGCATACGGCCTGGAACAGACTGTAATATGCAAAACGCTGGGAACAATACTGAATCAGACTCCGGCGGGAACAAGACGGGATCAAGCCGGGAAACCTACGAGCAGAACGCCGACCAATGACGAATGCTAACGCCTGGTGACAAGACGAATCATCGCCGGGGAAACAAGACGGAAGCAGGCGCCGGGGAACAGACGGAACAGCTCGCCGGGAAAACAAGCAGGGGCGGAAACAGAACGGATGCGAAGCGCGCCACTGCATAACCGCCAGGCTTACGAGTGGTAAAACGAAACAGAGACAAACGAACAGAGGTTTTAACTAGGAACAAAGCAGGCGGCGCCGCGGAACAATACGAAGGCGGAGCGACAAGCGGTGTCGTGAGGTGAGTGCTTTTTTGGAAGCCCCTATTTATAAACGGAAGCATGGCTCTCAATTCCCCAGACACGTTCGACACGCGCCGGGACAACACGCTGCCTTCAGAACCAGAAAAATTCCGCACTCAGGCGGGTCAACTGGGTCAGAAGCCACAACGGAAGAACTTAAAGAGGACGGGATAAAAGGCATCAGCGCCCATTGTGTTCTTAATTCTCACCGGGCCTGATGAAGGAATGAACAGACGACCGAGCACCGTGCGAAGAACACAGAGCGAAACCCGAAAGAACAGAACACGCGGCCCGCGGCCCAAACGAGCCTGGAACAGTGCAGATTAAAAGTCGTGCTTGGCAGGATGGAACGGATGACCCAAACAGCCCAAAGGTTGCTATATGGGTCCAGATCCCTGCCACTGAACGAACAAAGAGAAGGGCACCGCGCCCGCGCGTCAGGCGACCAAAACCACTGGGTCGCCGAAATTCGCAACTACGATAGTGTGCAAGCCGCAAGATGAACGACCTGCACCGTTCGCGGGGTGAACCCACACCTCAATAAGTTGCCTTGCGAGTTGCCGAACAGGCCGATTGAGAGAAGAGTAAAAAGCAAGGAATCGGGACGCTCTGTAGTCGAACAGAAGGCGAACGGGCAATGACGGAGCCAGCAGGATGGGCATCCCCGGCCCACCCACTGAAAGCGACCTCCAACCTCGGGAACCAATGGAACCATTGACTACGTGGACGCTGTCAGGAAAGTAACCCAGATAAGGGGCAGGCCAATGGGTAGAACCAGAACATAATCTTGAGCACTGGAGAATTCAAACATAGACCTCCCTGGACGAGAAATCAAACTAAGACCGCGAGTCTAGGCTTAAGAACAATGACGCTTTAGACAAGATAGGTCCAGAGCTATAGACGAGCCGGGGCAGGGGGCCACTCGAACCGAGAAAACGTTGACGAAGGAAAGCGACACCGTAGCCTAGAAGGGGATTAGAGCGATGACATAGAACGCGGAATAGCCGGCGGTCGCGAGAGCTACGACACAGTCCATATAACGGACAGCGGCACCAAAATCCGCTGCCTAGGCAGCCGTGGAACACTTCAAAGCAGCGGAATGTTCCCTCACTGAAACGATGCCTCGTTGCAGCAGGCAAAAAACACAGAAAGCACAAAGAACATAACCGATGGAAGACAGAGCAGAAATGGAAACAGACGCATCTCCCATCATCCAAGCCTTCGCGGGAGGCGGATAGACTCAACAATTATCCTACTAAAAAAAAAAGAAGACGCTGGGCAATAGTCACACGAAGCGAACATGGGGCTGACAAACATGCATAATAACTCGGGAGTGACGGTGAAAAAAACCAGTGCAGGGAAATAGGTCCGTCAATGTAAACCACGAAAACCAAAATCAATGTAGATCCCAGTGAATGTCTCTCAGTAATCAATTGGATATCTCATATGCGCAGAACCATAGACAGCCTGGAGACATTAGACGAGAAGAGGATGGCCTCGCACGAATACGGGGCAGAGCACACCCACAAGAGATACCATCCACCCCGAAGAAGGAATGCCAGATGTGAACGGTAGTTGCTCTAAACGCCGTTTAATCTCAAACTCAAGCCCCCTTCTCCTGTTAATCTACCGACGTACGAGTTTCTCCTAGACCGCTTCTACGAAGGTTCACCACACCCGGTTAAGTAACCACGACCCAGCCCATGGACCTCTCGTCCTGCGCAATAAATCACCTACCGCACCAGCGGCTTGTAACGATCACTATAGCGGGTAAGCGTGATACCCACGATCCTTACCTATCGCCTGCCTATTGGTCATTCAGTCCCCTGCCGATAAGTCCACGACATGCCTACTGCAGTTCATTGGGAGTACCGCCTCACATTATATGCCATTCAAATCAAAGGAAAAAATATCTGAAACCCTTTCGTACCCCTTAGGCCCGCGGCGACTAGGGTATATATAGCCGTTCCACCCTCCCTTCCCTGTACCCCACCGGAGCCCCAGCGCGTCTGGGCAAGAGCGACAACCCACACCAGAATGCGATCTAACCTACCTACCCCGAAGCGACCTGCTCCGACTTTCCCGGCGCAAGCCCCACCAGAGAGTACGTCTACCATACCTACCCACCGAAAGGGCCGCAGCGACGATACGCGTCCCCCGGAAGCACGACCACCACAGACCATCACAGATCTTAGCCCAACACCAATCCCACTACACACGACCCAACAACACACAAACACCAACCACAACGACCAGCAAGATCGACAAGGACGAGCGAAAGGGAGTCTAGGCCACATCACCATGCAAACACCACAGCACCATCACGAAGCCGAGAACACCCACAACACACGATACTGACCGCCAGACACTCATAGCAATATTCCATCCCAGGCCACTCATCTGTTCTGAGATATCTTAACCAGGATTTAACTTTTGCGTCTGGCTGAGAAGGTGAGGACTGTGGACAGTACGTATGTACGAGTGGCGGAAGCGAGGGACTATGTTCAAAAAACTACAAGTTACGCCACAATGCATTGTCACGCATCCGATCAAATATGGAGAAACCGCTTCCAGAAGGGGATAAGAAAATACAGCCATTACGCCGCCAGCCTAGAGCACACCCACACCTTATACCATCAGTAGCGACACGACGCGAGGCACCTCTCGATGCTGGACACATAGACCAGGATAGACCACACCACCAGAGCCACCACCCAGGCACGCAACCCCCACACCGGTGAACGACAAAATCAAAAAGGAAATGTCTCACGTGGTTACCAAGATACTTGTGAGGGTTAAAGGTAGTGGCTCACATCTGATACGGGGAGAAGGACTACCATCTAAGGGGATACATTGGGGTGGGCTTCCCTAAATGTCTGAGAGGAATGTCATTTTTCCGAGCCCATCTGCGTCATTCGCACATCCATCAAACCCTCAGCCCACCCCAACCGATTGCTTCCCATCAACAGCCCCACACTCGCCATGCCGCCGCATTGCCCGACACAACCCCGCGTACCAGCGATATCCTCAGGCGCACCACCGGGACAAAGCGCGCTAAGCAGAGACCTCTTCGCATGGCACCGCAACCTAGTGAGTATACCGCGCCCTCACCAGTGAGACCCCATCCTCCGACCTCAGTCCGACGAGCATTCTGGGCTTTCTACACAGTCGACCACTGACCACTGACAGGACAGCCTAGTCCAGCAGAACCCGCAACTAGAGCTACCACCGAGCACCCAGTTTGCGCATGCACCATCCAGCTCCCGCTCCTCCCCTGGCCCACCTCTCCTCGTCCGACGCAATCCAAGCCACCCACACGTACCTCCCACCGCTGCATAGGCTCACGTGCTCTGGACAGCCAGGTGCAGCAAGCGAGACACTGCGCCTACGCAGGTACTCGCGGAGGGGAAGCACGTTAACGCGAGGCTCTCTTGCCACGAGGCCCTTTCATGACGAAGATCTATGCCGTCGTAACAGCTTGGGCACCACCTCCTCCATCACCACCACCCACCATTCTCCACCTGCACCACCTCCTCCATCACCACCACCCACCATTCTCCACCTGCACCACCTCCTCCATCACCAGTGGCGGTCGGTGCTGTTTAAGATGAGGGAGGACAATTAATTTGTTTCCATGAGCATGGCCTGATTTCTATTACAGCATATTGGATGACTGCCATTTATATTCCATTCACCCAGTTCAATGTAACATCGATAGGTTTAGGCTACTACATGATACTGGAATTTTCCCTATACCTATCATGAGGTTGCTACAACCTAGCCTATGAATGAAAGTTTACAACTTATGTGCACAGGTTGAGAGAACATTTTGAGTTATCAAGGTGACAGACAGTGACACATTCAAAACCTGCTTCCACACTCTTGCCTGCATCTAGATGATCTAGCTGATCCAGGGTGTAATCATTAGTCTAACAGTTGCAAACGAGAGCTTCTATTGGACAATTCAGGTATGTTTGTCCCCTTTTCATTCCGTCTGCTTCCGTTTAAGAAACGTTTTTCAACAGAATCGGCGGAATGAATACACCCTTGATCACATACAAACACAGTTCACTTTCATAGCAGTCACATACAAACACAGTTCACTTTCATAGCA
>NW_019957667.1:145377-151607 GCF_002910315.2 Salvelinus sp. IW2-2015 | reverse complement strand
AAGATCTGGAGCCCTCGGGTGGAATGAGTGTGTTTGTACACACTAACACAGCCTGCAGTCTGAGTCTGACTGGGACTTGATAATGAGACAGTGAGACACCACACACACACACACACTTTCTCTCTCTCACCCAAACACAACCCATCAAACAGTCAGCCCAGCAGATCTGCTACACATTAAAAAGCATTAGCAGTATCATACGAGGTACAGCTGGCACGGGTTAGTGTCCAGTGTAAGGCTTCTGGCCCTGCGACAACAACAGAAGAGTGTTTTACCCTGTTCATGCACACTGCTCTGGTCTGTCTGATGGCACTTCAGCTCTGTAGCTTGATTAAGTTATTCTGTGTGTTCTCCTCTGGTAAGATCAGCCAACTTCAAACTTCTGTGTGTGTGTGTCTGGTGTGTCTATCCTCTATTATCTGCCATCTGTCATCTATCATCATCCATCATCATCTATCCTCTATCATCTATTCTATCATCCTCATCATCTATCTTCTATCATTCTATCATCCATCATATCTATTCCTTTCTAATTCCAATTTTCTCCTATATCATCTGCCATCAATTCATCATCCATCATTCATCATCTATCTTCTATCATCCATCATCTATCTTATCTTTCTATCATCCATCATCAATCTATCCTCTATCATCTGCCCTCAATCATCATCCATCATCATTCAATCTTTATCTCTTATTCATCCATCAATCATCTATCTTCTATCATCTATCATCCATCATCTCATCTATCTCTATCATCTGCCATCAATCATCATCCATCATCATCATCTTATCTTCTCATCATCCACATCTATCTAATCATCTATATCTATTATCTATCTATATCATATCTATCATCTATCATCCATCATCATGTCCACTCAATCATCATCCATTATCATCATCTATCTTCTATCATCCATCATCTATCTTCTATCATCCATCATCTATCTATCATCTATCTATTATCTATCTATCTATCTATCTATCTATCTATCTATCTATCAATCATCATCTATCATCTATCATCTATCAATCATCCATCATCCATCATCTATCTTCATCTATCATCTATCTCATCTATCATCTATCATCCATCATCCATCATCCGTCATCTATCATCCATCATCCATCACCTATCATCTATCTTCTATCATCTATCTTCAATCCTCTGTCATCCATCATCTATCATCTCTCTATCATCCATCTATCATCTATAATCTATCTATCTATCATCAATCTTCTGTCCTCTATCCTCTATCTATAATCTATCAGCTATCATCCATCATCCATCATCTACTGTATCTATCATCTTTCATCTATCTATCATCTATCATGTATCTTCTATCATCTGTCATCTATTATCTGTCATCTATCTTCTATCATCTGTCATCTATCTATCATCTATCATGTATCTTCTATCATCTGTCATCTATTATCTGGCATCTATCTTCTATCATCTGTCATCTGTCATCTATTATCTGTCATCTATCTTCTATCATCTGTCATCTATCTATCATCTATCATGTATCTTCTATCATCTATCTTCTATCTATCATCTATCTTCTATCTACCATCTATCTATCTATCTTTCTATCTATCTATCTATCTATCTATCTATCTATCTATCTATCTATCTATCTATCTATCATCTATATATCTATATATCTATCTATCTATCATCTGTCTTCTTAGAATTGTGTAGTTGTTGTTATTGTTGTTGGTGCTCTTCTCTGTTTAATTAACAGCTCTTACAGAACAATGCCAGTTTGTTTATTGCATCTATGTTTCTGTTTTTATACACCGAAACTCCCTCCCAAATAGCACCTTATTCCCTACATAGTTCCCTATTTCTGACCATGTCCCATAGGGGTGTAGGGAAATGAGTGATATTTTTGGTCCATAGCTTGTTCAGTGTGTCTGGAACAAACCAGCACGGCGGTCCCCAGAGAGAGTCAGACAACAACAACAGTCTCATTTAGAATAACACTTGAATCCAAGATTTTGGAGGGAGAGAGAGAGGGAGGGAGTGAGATGTTTAAATTGGTTTTGGCAATGCTTTGGCTCCCGAGTGGCGCAGCGGTCTAAGGAACTGCATCTCAGTGCAAGAGGAGTCACTACAGTCCCTGGTTCGAATCCAGGCTAAATCACATTTGGCCGTGATTGGGAGTCCCATAGGGCCGGCGCACAATGGCCCACGTCGTCCGGGGGTTTGGCCGGGGTAGGCCGTCATTGTAAATAAGAATTTGTTCTAACTGACTTGCCCAGTAAATAAATTACATTAAAAAAATAACATATTTTCCATGTTGATAAATCCCATTTGATGGATTGAATATAGAGACATAGAGAGAATCAAGCCTAATATTAGGACTGTCATTAATTAGTGATTGTGTCATGATGGAGACCAGGCAGTGGTTATCTATTTGTTGATGTTTAACCTATCAATTTTGAGATATCTATCAAACATCACTACAGATGTCATGTGGATCAGGTCTACATATCGAATCAAAATCAAATTATTTGTCACAAGCGCTGAATACAAGAGGTTTAGACCTTACCGTGAAATGCTTCCTTACAAGCCCTTAACCAACAATGCATTTCAATAAAGAAGTTAATAAAATATTACTAAATAAACTAAAGTAAAATAATCAATCAATCAATCAAAAAGTAACACAATAAATGTACATAAAAATAAAGAGGCTCAAAACAGGGTTGTACGGTACCGAGTCAATGTGGAGGCTATAAAAAACAGGGTGTACGGTACCGATCAATGTGGAGGCTATATACAGGTGTACGGGTACGAGTCAATGTGGAGGCTCTATACAGGTGTTACGGTACCGAGTCCAATGTGGAGCTAATACAGGGTGTTACGGACGAGGTCAATGTGGGCTCTATACAGGAGGTACCGGTACCAGTCATGGGAGTATATACAGGAGGTACCGTACAGAGCAAGTAGGAGCTATATACAGTACCGGTACAGATTAATGTGGAGGCTATATACAGGAGGTACCGTACAGAGTGAATGTGGAGCTGCTTAACAGAGGTACCGGTACAAGTCAATGTGGAGGCTATATACAGGGTACCGGTACAGAGTGAATGTGGAGGCTATATACAGGATACCGGACAGAGTCAATGTGGAGGCTATATACAGCCGGTACCGTAAAAGTCATTGAGGCATATACAGGAGACGTACAATCAATGTGGAGGATATAAGGAGCCGGTACAAGCAATGTGGAGGCTATATACAGGAGGGTACCGGTACAGAGTCAATGTGGAGGCTATATACAGGAGGTACCGGTACAGAGTCAAATGTGGAGCTATATATACGGGTACCGACAGAGTCAATGTGGAGGCTATATATACAAGGTACACGTACAGATCAATGTGGAGCTATAACAGGGTACCGCGTCATGACTCGGGTAACAGAGTGAATGTGGGAGCTATATTACAGGAGGTACCGGTACAGAGTCAATGTGGAGGCTATATACAGGAGGACCGGTACAGAGTCAATGTGGAGGGATATACAGGAGGTACCTGTACAGAGTCAATGTGGAGGCTATATACAGGGGGTACCGGTACAGAGTCAATGTGGAGGCTATATACAGGAGTACCGGAACAGAGTCAAGATGAGTCTATACAGGTACCGGAACAGAGTCAATGTGGAGGCTATAATACAGGGGTACCGGTACAGAGTCATTGGAGGCTATATACAGGGGACCGGTTACAGAGTCAATGTGGAGGCTATATACAGGAGGTACCGGTTACAGAGTCAATGTGGAGGCTATATACAGGGTACCGGTACAGAGTGAATGTGGAGGCTATATACAGAGGGGGGTACCGGTACAGAGCAATGTAGAGGCTATATACAGAGGTACCGTACAGAGTCAATGTGGAGGCTATATACAGGGTACCGGTACCGAGAGTCAATGTGGAGGCTATATACAGGGGTACCAGGTAAACGAGTCAATGTGGAGGCTATAGATATCAGGGGTACTGGTAATCGAGTAACATATTAATAACCCTTCACCTAACCTTGACCCTTTTACCTAACTCATAACTGGAACCCTACCCTACCCCAACCCCTAGCCTAGCTAACGCTAGCCACTAGCTGTCATTGTAATAACAGGTTTGATTTATCTGCACAAAATCTGCAATGCTCTTGAATGTAGATGTGCAACGACAATTTTGAAACGGTAATAGCCAATAGCAAGAGAGCTCGCCAGAGAAGAAGTCAGTGAGATGACGTGTTTTCACATCACCCAGAATGTGTAGACTCTCCAGCAGGAGCGATGAACTACTAAGTATACGTTTGAACTTGCCTTCAACCACAGCCAAGATGTCAAATTGTTACAGCTCTGAAGTCACAAGCAATGTTCAATTCAAAATGTTGCCTAGATATTTCAACTCTGTATGGGAAACGTGAATGTCTGGCTGAACGTTTATGAGGCTGCTTTGAGCCATAGCTCATAGTTACGCTAAATCTAATCACATCATTGATCGTGAAACAGCATGGTATCGAGAATCAAGTGAAGAATCTTGTAATGAGTGACCAACAGACTGCCACGGGGTTTAGTATTCCCACCACTACGTTGTCAAAACACACAAAAATACAGGAAAAACCAGTCATTTAATGTTAGAGGCTCAGGATTTGAAAGTTGTTTATTTTTCCACCCCGGCTTAATGAGCACTCATATTCATCCCTACTGCAAGAGATAAAACACACGCGGATACACAACACCCACACACACACACACACACACACACACACACACACACACACACACACACAACACACACACACACACACACACACACACACACACACACACACACACACACACACACACACACACACACACAGAGAGGAAAGTGACTTGGTTGTAATTATGATGATAGTGGTGCATGTTGCCTTTATTTGACACAGTAAAACATAGCATTCAGTACATAAAACTAATACTAATGATCTCAATCTCTTTTCTGTTTTCTTTCTTGTTCTCTATTTATCTCTCTCTCTTTCTCTCTCTCTCTGTCTCTCTCTCTCTTTCTGTATCCTCTCTCTCTCTCTCTGTCTCCCTTCTCTGTCTCCCGCTCTTTCTCTCTCTCTCTCTCTCTCTCTCTCTCTCTCTCTCTCTTCTCTCTCTCTCTCTCTCTCGTCTCTCTCTTTTCTATCCTCTCTCTCTCCTCGTCTCCCTTCTCGTCTCCTCTCTTCTCTCTCTCTCTTCTCCTCTTTTCTCTCTCTCTCTTTCGTATCCTCTCTCTCTCTTCTCGTCTCCCTTTCTCTGTGTCCTCCTCTCTCTCCCTCTCTCTCTTTCCCTCTCTCTCTGTCCTCTCTCCCTTCTGTCTCTCTCTCTCTCTCTCTCTGTCCCTCTCTCTCTCTTCCTCTCTTCTATAAAGGACAGCGCGACAATGCAGTTCTGTGCCAACAAACTGGACAAAAGGACTTCTTTGGCAAGTCAGATCCATTCATAGTCTTACAGGAGTAACGAGGATGGAACGAAGTCCCCGATGTGTTCTGGGGTTCTGGATTCTGATTCTGTACTGATGTTCTGTTCAAAGCCGACGCAACACACACTACTAACTACACAGCCAATGTGCTGAAAGCTATAACCTAACCATCTTTACCCTAACAGTGTAGAAATGTGACAAACGACCGACTTAACAAAGGGATACAGCTGAAGAGAGCAGGTGCTCAATTGAGCCAATAAGGGACTTACATACTGTAGCCCTGAAACCAACCTATTACACGGCTGGTTACTGACTGAACTCCACCGAGCAAGCTCTACCCCCCAATCCCACTGACTCACTGTGCTCCACAGTGAGACAAATGGTGCGGTGGAGAGATGGCACGAAGCAGGCAAACACGCCTCTGGATAAAGAAATAAAACACACAGCAGCAATTACAACACCTCCCATTATTCAACAGGGTGTGTGTGTGTGTGTGTGTGTGTGTGTGTGTGTGTGTGTGTGTGTGTGTGTGTGTGTGTGTGTGTGTGTGTGTGTGTGTGTGTGTGTGTGTGTGTGTGTGTGTGTGTGTGTGTGTGTGTGTGTGTGTGTGTGTGTGTGTGGTGCTTTAGTCTTATTCCCAGAGGGACTGTACTATACAACACCTCCCCATCCCTTAACAGTCTCCCAGAGTGCACTCTGTCTCCACCCATTTAAGGCCACTGGTTTAAATAGAGCCTGAAAGTGCACGGTACAGATTTTCACAAAGTGTCTCTGCAGGAGAGAGA
>NW_019957667.1:142158-145352 GCF_002910315.2 Salvelinus sp. IW2-2015 | reverse complement strand
CGGTTAATCAGCAATAGCCAATGAGAGCTCGCCAGAGAAGAAGTCAGTGAGATGACGTTTTTTCACATCACCCAGAATGTGTAGACTCTCCAGCAGGAGCGATGACTACTACTAGTATACGTTTGAACTTGCCTTCAACCACAGCCAAGATGTCAAAATGTTACAGCTCTGAAGTTCACAAGCAATGTTCAATTCAAAATGTTGCCTAGATATTTCAACTCTGTATGGGAAACGTGAATGTCTGGCTGAACGTTTATGAGGCTGCTTTGAGCCATAGCTCATAGTTACGCTAAATCTAATCACATCATTGATTTCGTGAAACAGCATGGTATCGAGAATCAAGTGAAGAATCTTGTAATGAGTGACCAACAGACGGTGCCACGGGGTTTAGTATTCCCACCACTACGTTGTCAAAACACACAAAAATACAGGAAAAACAGTCATTTAATGTTAGAGGCTCAGCGATTTTGAAAGTTGTTTATTTTTCCACCCGGTTAATGAGCACTCATATTCATCCCTACTGCAAGAGATAAAACACACGCGGATACACACAACACACACACACACACACACACACACACACACACAACACACACAACACACACACACACACACACACACACACACACACACACACACACACACACCACACACACACACACACACACACACACACACAGAGAGAAAAGTGACTTGGTTGTAATTATGATGATATGGTGCATGTTGCCTTTATTTGACACAGTAAAACATAGCATTCAGTACATAAAACTATGTACTAATGATCTCAATCTCTTTCTGTTTTCTTTCTTGTTCTCTATTTATCTCTCTCTCTTTCTCTCTCTCTCGTTCTCTCTCTCTCTTTTCTGTATCCTCTCTCTCTCTCTCTGTCTCCCTTTCTCTGTCTCCCGCTCTTTCTCTCTCTCTCTCTCCTCTCTCCTCTCTCTCTCTCTCTCTCTCTCTCTCTTCTCTCTGTCTCTCTCTCTCTTTCTGTATCCTCTCTCTCTCTCTCTGTCTCCCTTTCTCTGTCTCCCCTCTTTCTCTCTCTCTCTCTCCTCTCTTTCTCTCTCTCTCTTTCTGTATCCTCTCTCTCTCTCTCTGTCTCCCTTTCTCTGTGTCCCGCTCTTTCTCTCTCTCTCGCTCTTTCTCTCTCTCTCTCTCTGTCTCCTCTCCTCTCTCTGTCTCTCTCTCTTTCTATAAAGGACAGCGCGGACAATGCAGTTCTGTGCCAACAAACTGGACAAGAAGGACTTCTTTGGCAAGTCAGATCCATTCATAGTGTTCTACAGGAGTAACGAGGATGGAACGTAAGTCCCCGATGTGTTCTGGGGTTCTGGATTCTGATTCTGTACTGATGTTCTGTTCTAAAGCCGACGCAACACACACTACTAACTACACAGCCAATGTGCTGAAAGCTATAACCTAACCATCTTTACCCTAACAGTGTAGAAATGTGACAAACGACCGACTAACAAAGGGATACAGCGTAAGAGAGCAGGTGCTCATTTGAGCCAATAAGGGACTTACATACTGTAGCCCTGAAGCCAACCTATTACACGCTGGTTACTGACTGTAACTCCACCGACGCAAGCTCTACCACCCCAATCCCACTGACTCACTGTGCTCCACAGTGAGACAAATGGTGCGGTGGAGAGATGGCACGAAGCAGGCAAACACGCCTCTGGATAAAGAAATAAAACACACAGCAGCAATTACAACACCTTCCCATTATTCAACAGGGTGTGTGGTGTGTGTGTGTGTGTGTGTGTGGTGTGTGTGTGTGTGTGTGTGTGTTGTGGTGTGTGTGTGTGTGTGTGTGTGTTGTGTGTGTGTGTGTGTTGTGTGTGTGTGTGTTGTGTGTGTGTGTGTGTTGTGTGTGTGTGTGTGTGTGTGGTGTGCTTTAGTTATTCCCAGAGGGACTGTACTATACAACACCTCCCATCCCTTAACAGTCTCCCAGAGTGCACTCTGTTCTCCACCCATTTAAGGGCCACTGGTTTAAATAGAGCCTGAAAGTGCACGGTACAGTTTTCACAAAAGTGTCTCTGCAGGAGAGAAGAGAGGGATACATTAACATGCAACACACACACACACACACACACACACACACACACACACACACACACACACACACACACACACACACACATACACACACACACACCACACACACACACACACACACACACACACACCACACACACACACACACAGACAGACACATTAGCACCCGGGGGATGCAGCTGAAGGGACCATGCTGTTTTAATGGCCTACAGACCAAAGGCAACGTGGCGCTAGTAAATTAATTCCACTCCTCAGGATAAAAGAGGGAACACACACAAACGCACACACACATGCATGCACATACCGCACACGCACACTCACACACAATATGCAGAACATTTAGATCAGCTGAAGCAGAACTGTGGTGGGTGGAAGCACTGGGTAGGTGTGTACCCCTCATTAGGAGAGGGATTCAGGAATCAAAACAATATGCAAATAGCTGTCGCACCTGTGAGGGAGGAGTTAGACACCGATGTCAGTAAATAAACACACAGCTCTGTTTAGACAGTTATTCACTGACATCACTGTCTAAACAGAGCTGTGTGTTTTATTTACTGACATCGCTGTCTTAAACAGAGCTGTGTGTTTATTTACTGAACATCACTGTCTAAACAGAGCTGTGTGTTTATTACTGACATGCTGTCTAAACAGAGCTGTGTGTTTATTTACTGACATCACTGTCTAAACAGAGCTGTGTGTTTATTTACTGACATCGCTGTCTAAACAGAGCTGTGTGTTTATTTACTGACATCGCTGTCTAAACAGAGCTGTGTGTTTATTTACTGACATCGCTGTCTAAACAGAGCTGTGTGTTTATTTACTGACATCGCTGTCTAAACAGAGCTTGTGGTTTATTTACTGACATCGCTGTCTAAACAGAGCTGTGTGTTTATTTACTGACATCGCTGTCTAAACAGAGCTGTGTGTTTATTCTGACATCAGCTGTCTAAACAGAGCTGTGTGTTTTATTTACTGACATCACTGTCTAACAGAGCTGTGTGTTTATTTACTGACTACTGTTCTAAACAGAGCTGTGTGTTTTATTTACTGACATCGCTGTCTTAAACAGAGCTGTGTGTTTTATTTACTGACATCGCTGTCTAACAGAGCTGTGTGTTTATTTACTGACATCG
>NW_019957667.1:139715-141479 GCF_002910315.2 Salvelinus sp. IW2-2015 | reverse complement strand
AAACACACAGCTTTGAACACAGTGAATGTATCGGTCTCTCTCTCTCATCCTTTATCTTCCCCTCTGCTCTTCTATCTTTCTTTCGTTCTGCCCAACTCCTCACCTGTCTCTTTCCCTCTCTCTTACTGCTACCTCCTCTCTTCCTTCCTCCCTCCATCCTTCCCTCCCTATCTCTCTCTTTCTCTACAGGTTTACTATCTGCCATAAAACGGAGGTTGTGAAGAATACGTTGAACCCAGTGTGGCAGTCGTTCACCATTCCAGTCAGAGCGCTCTGCAATGGGGACTTTGACAGGTATGAACTCCCTCTCTTTCTTTCTCTCTCTCTCACACTCACCCCCTCCCTCTCTTTCTCTCTCTCTCTCTCACACTCACCCCCTCCCTCTCTTTCTCTCTCTCCTCACACTCACCCCCTCCCTCTCTTTCTCTCTCTCTCACACTCGCCCCCCTCCCTCTCTTTCTCTCTCTCTCACACCCACCCCCCTCCCCTTGCTCTTTTTTTCTACTCCCCCCTCCCTCTCTCTCTCTCTCTCTTTTCAGACAAGGCCAAGTTGCTCAGCCTTCTGTGACAAATTTCCCCACTCGAAGTCTGCAAAAATAAACCCAAATATCATCCAGGCTGAATCCCCCATGTCTAGAAATGTATTAAGGGTGCCCCAGAGGAGTGTGGGTAAACGAGTTGGGGTCACTGAGTGTCAGCCGAACAATCACACATCAGCCATAGTGAGGTCATCACCCTGTCAGAACCAATCAGACACAGGGGATTGAGACGTGTTTCAGGAAAGCCGTGTTTCAGGCTGTGATTTGTAGACAGAGAGTCAGACACAACAGAACGGACAGACTAATGTATTAATGTAGCGTGGAGATGCCCCCTGTCCTCTAATGGCTGATCTCATCAGTCAGTCWGTCTGTCTGTATATCAGTCAGTCAGTTAGTCAGGAASTCAGTTGGTCAGTCAGTCAGTTAGTCAAGAAGTCAGTTAGTCAGTCAGTCAGTTAGTCAGAGCACCATCTCTTTAGTTATCACACTCACATCCTCACACAAAGCGCTATTTACCGTTAAAAACGGTTGAATGATGTGCTGACATGTGGGATGACTCACGGAACCTGAGGGAAAGTCTTGCCATAGTTGTCCTTCATTTGGAGCAAATACTAAAGGTACCACATGAAAGAACACAGAGAGTGTCTGGGCGGTTGCGCCCAACACACCTGACTGACTGATAGATTGACTGACTGACTGACTGACTGCCTGCCTGCCTTACTTATAGACTAACTGACTGACTGAATAACTGACTAGATAGATAGGACGCTAAGACTAACTGAACTGAACTGACTGCCTGACTAACTGACTGAACTGATCAGATTAGACTGATAGACTAGAGCTGACTGACTGACTGCTGCTGCCTGCCTGCCTGCACTGCCCTGCCTGCCTTTATAGACTAACTGACTGACGGACAGACTAACAGACTAACTGATTGACTGACTAACTGACTTCTTGACTAACTGACTGACTGACCAACTGACTTCCTGACTAACTGACTGCTGATAGATAGACTGATAGACTAAACTGACTGACTGACTGCCTGACTAACTGACTGACTGATAGACAGACATAGACTGACTGACAGACTAGACCAGAACTAGACTGACTACTGCCCTTGCCTGCCTGCCTGCCTGCCTGACCTTGCCTGCCTGACCTGCCTGCCTCCGCCGTGCCTGCCTGACTTATCAGACTAACTGACTGACACTGTACTTCCTGATAACTG
>NW_019957667.1:123888-139690 GCF_002910315.2 Salvelinus sp. IW2-2015 | reverse complement strand
ATCCCTCTCCTCTCGCCTCTCCTCTCTCTCCTTCCTCTCCTCTCCTCTCCTCCTCCTCTCCTCTCCTCTCCGTCTCCTCTCCTCTCTCTCGCCTCCTCCTTCCTTCCTCTCCCTCCCTCCTCATCCTCTCATCCCCTCTCTTCCAGCACACTCATTCACAAAGAGCTATTTACCCGTAAGGTGAAGTGCTTGCCATGTGTATCAGCCACAGCGGATGTCCATGTTCCTCTATTGGAAAAACTAAAGGTACCACATGAAGAACACAGAGAGTGTCTGGGCTTGCGCCCAACACACCTGACTGACTGATAGATTGACTGACCTGACTGACTGACTGCCTGCCTGCCTTACTTATAGACTAACTGACTGACTGAACTAACTGACTGATAGATGGACTATGAACGACTAACTGACTGACTGACTGCCTGCACTAAACTGACTGAACTGATAGATAGACTGATAGACTAACTGACTGACTGACTGCTGCTGCCTGCCTACCCATGCCTGCCTGCCTGCCTTTATAGACTAACTGACTGACTGACAGACTAACAGACTAACTGACTGACTGACTAACTGACTTCTTGACTAACTGACTGACTGACCAACTGCTCCCTGACTAACTGACTGACTGATAGATAGACTGATAGACTAAACTGACTGACTGACTGCCTGACTAACTGACTGACTGACTGACAGACAGACTGACTGATAGACAGACAGACTGACTGGAACTGCCTTGCCTGCCTGCCTGCTGCCTGCCTTGCCTGCTGCCTGCCTGCCTCCGCCTGCCTGCCTGACTTATAGACTAACTGACTGACTGACTGACTTCCCTGACTTAACTGACTGACTGACTAACTGACTCTTGACTAACTGACTGACTGACCAACTGAGCTTCCTGACTAACTGACTGAACTGGATATACAGACAGACAGACTGACTGATGAGAATCAGCCATTAGAGGACAGGGGGCATCTCCATCGCTACATTATACATTAGTCTGTCCGTTCTGTTGTGTCTGACTCTCTGTCTACAAAATCCACAGCCTGAAACACGGCTTTCCTGAAACACGTCTCAATCCCCTGTGTCTGATTTGGTCTGACAGGGTGATGACCTCACTATGCTGATGTGTGATTGTTCGGCTGACACTCAGTGACCCAACTCGTTTACCCACACTCCTCTGGGGCACCCTTAAATACATTTCTAGACATGGGGATTCCAGCCTGGGACTGATATTTGGCGATTTATATTTTTGCAGACTCGACGGGCGGAAATTTGTCACAGCAAGGCTGAGCAACTTGGCCTTGTCTGAAAAGAGAAGAGAGAGACCGAGAGGATGGGGGGAGTAAGAAAAAAAGAGCAAGGGCCGAGGGGCGGTGTGTGACAGCAGGAGAGAAAGAAGGGAGGGGGGGCTGAGTGTGAGAAGAGAGAAAAGAGAGGGAGGGGCGGCGAGTGTGAGAGAGAAGAAAGAAGACGGGGAGGCCGGGCGAGTGTGAGAGAGCAGAGAAAGAAGAGGGAGGGAGCGAGTGTGAGAGAGCAGCGAAAGAAGGGAGGGGGTGAGTGTGAGGAGAGAGAGAGAAAAGAAAGGGAGGGGGGTAGGTGTGAGAGAGAGAGAAAAAGAAGGCGACGGGGGGTGAGTGTGCAGAGAGCAAAGAAGGGAGGGGGAGTGTGAGAAGAGAGAGAAAGAGAGCGGAGGGGGCGCGGTGTGAGAGAGAGAGAAAGTGGAGGGAGGGGCGAGTGTGAGCAGAGAGAGAATAGAGAGGGAGGGGCGATAGTGTGGAGAGAGAGAGAAAGAGAGGAGGGGGCGGTGTGAGAGAGAGAGAAAGAGAGGGAGGGGACTGAGTGTGAGAGAAGACGCGAGAAAGAGAGGGGAGGGCGGTAGAGTGTGAGAGACGAGAGAAAGAAAGGCGCAGGGGGAGTGTTTGAGAGACGAGAGAAAACGAGAGGGAGGGGGTGCTGAGTGTTGAGGAGAGAGAGAAAAGCAGGGAGGGAGGGTAGTGTGAGAGGGAGAAAAAAAGGGAGGGGGCGAGTGTCGAGAATGAGAGAGAAAGATGAGAGGGAGGGCGGGCGGTGTGAGAGAGGAGAGAAAAGAGAGGGGGGCGCGGTGAGTCCCGGTGAGAAGGAGAGAGAGAAAGAGAGGGAGGGCGTGATGTGGAGAGAGAGAGAAAGAGAGGAGCGGGGCGAGATGTGAGAGAGTGAGAAAGAGAGGAGGCCGAGTGTGAGAGAGAGAGAAAGAGAGGGACGCGGTAAGTGTGAGAGAGAGAGAGAAGAGAGCGGGGGGCGGCGAGTGTGAGAGGGAAGAGTGGAAAGGAGAGGGAGGGGGTGAGTGTGAGCAGAGAGCAGAAAGCAGAGTGAGGGGGCAGCACTCCCGATGTGAGAAGAGAGAAAAAAGAGTGCAGGGGGGCGGTGGGAGAGAGCAGAGAGAGAGAAAGAAGGGAAGGGGCGCGAGTGTGAGAGAGAGACGAGAGAAAGAAGAGAGGGGCCACAGCTCCCTCCCTCTCTTTCTGTGAGAGAGTGTGAGGAGAGAGAGCAGAGAGAAGAGAAAGCAGGGTGAAGGTTCATAACCTGTCAACAGTCCCCATTGCAGAGCGCACTCTGACTGGAATGGTGAAGCGACTGCCACACTGGCTTCAACGACTTCCTTCACAACCTCCGTTTTATGGCCACTCTAGATAAAACCTGCTAGAGAAAGAGAAGAGATAGGGACGGGAAGGAAATTGGAGGGAGAAGGACAGAAGGACCGGCGTAAGCAGTAAGAGCAGAGGAAAGAGACAGCTCATCCCGTGAGGGTTGGGCCAGAAAACCGCAAAGAAAACTAGAAGAGCAGAGGGGAAAGAATAAAGGATGAGAGAGAGAGACCGATACAGTGCACTGTGTTCAAAAGCTGCTGTGTTTTATGTACTATGCCCATCGCTGTCTAACACAGCAGAGCCTGTGGTGTTATATTCACTGAACATCCGACCTGGTTCTAAACAAGCGTGTGTCGTATTCACTCGACATCACTGTCTAAAAACAGAGCTGTGTGTCTTATTACTGACCATCGCTGTCCTAACACCAGAGCTGTCATGTTTTACTTTACTGACATCACTGTCTAAAACAAGCTGTGTGCTTATTGACTGACATCGCCTGTCTAAACAGAGCTGTGTGTTAATTTTAACTGCACACTCACTGTCTAAAACAGAGCTGTGTGATTTTATTTACGTGCACATCGCTATGTCTAACACAGAAGCTGTGTGCTTTATTTACCTGAACAGCGCTGTCTACAACAGAGCTGCTGTGTTTATTTACTTGACATCGCTTGTCTAAACATAGCTGTGTGCTTTATTTACTGACAGTCGCTGTCTAAACAGAGCTGTGTGCTTTATTTACTGACATCGCTGTCTAAACAGAGCTTGTGCTGTTTACTGACATCGCTTCTAAACAGAGCTGTGTGTTTAGTTACTGACATCACCTGTCCCTAAACAAGCCTGTGTGTTTAATTTTACTGACATCAACTGTTCTTAAACAGAGCTGTGGTGTTTACATTTACTGACATCACTGTCTAAACAGCAGCTGTGTGTTTTATTTACTGGACATCGCCTGGTTCTAAACAGAGCGGTGTGTCTGTATTTACTGACACTCGCTTCTAAACAGAGCTGTGTGTATTATACTGACATCGCTGTCTAAACAGAGCTGTGTGTTTATTTACTGACATCGCTGCTCTAACTCCTCCCTCACAGGTGCTGACACGCTGATTTGCCATATTGTTGTGATTCCCTAATCCCTCTGCCTAATGAGGGTACACACCTACCCAGTGCTTCCACCCACCACAGTTCTGCCTTCAGCTGATCTAAATGTTCTGCCATATTGGTGTGAGTGTGCTGTGCGGTATGTGCATGCACTGTGTTGTGCTGCGTTGTGTGTTCCTCATTTTATCCCTGAGGGCTGAATAATTACTCAGCCGCCCACGTTGCCTGCTTGGTCTGTAGGCCATAAACCAGCCATTCCTTCCAGCGCATCCCGGGTGCATTTGCTGTCTGTGTGTGGTTGTGTGTGTGGTTGTGTGTGATATGTGTGTGTGCTGGGGTGACCCTTGTGTCGTGTTGTTGTATGCTGGCTTGTGTGGGTTGTGTGTGTGTTTGTGCTGTGTGTGTGTGTTGGTGTGTGTGTGTTGTGTCTTGTGTGTTGCCATGCTTAATGTATCCCTCTCTTCTCTCCCTGCCAGAGACACTTGTGAAAAATTCTTACCGTGCACTTCTCAGGCTCTATTTAAACCAGCTGCGCCCTTTTTCTAAAATGGGTCGGAGAACAGAGTGCACTCTGGGAGACTGTTAAGGCGCATTTTGGCGGACGGTGTTGTTATAGTACAGTCCCTCTAGGGAGAGTGAGAGCTGTAAAGACACACTCGACACACACCACACACACACACACACACACACACACCACACACACCACCCCCCACCCCACACACCACACCACACACACCACACACACCACACACCACACACACACACACACACACACCACACACACACACACACACACACGACACCACCACCCTGCTTGAATAAATGGGGAAGGTGTTGAAGTGTGCGGGCTGTGTGTTTACTTTCTTTATCCAGAGGCGCGTTTGCCTGCCTCGCTGCCATCTTACTCCACCGCACCAGTTCGTGCTCCACTGTGGAGGCCACCAGTGAGTCAGTGGGATTGGCGTGGCTAGAGCTTGCCGTCGGTGGCAGGTTACAGTCCAGTAACCCAGCCGTGTAATAAAAGGTTGCGCTTCAGCGGCTACAGTATGTAAGTCCCTTATTGGCTCAAATGCAGCACCTGCTCTCTTCACGCTTGTATCCCTTTCGGTTAGCTCGTCGTTTGTCACATGTCTACACTGTGTTAGGTAAAGATGCGTTCAGGTTTATACGCTTGGCAGCACATTGGCTGTTTGTAGTTAGTTAGTGGTGTGCGTCGGCTTTAGAACAGAACATCCAAGTACAAGAATCAGAATCCAATAAACCCCAAGAACACATCAGGGGGACTTACGTGCCATCCTCGTTACTCCTGTAGAACACTATGAATGATCCTGACTTGCCAAAGAAGTCAATTTCTTGTCCAGTTTGTTGCGCACAGGAAACTGCATTGTCGCCGCTGTCCTTTATAGAAAAGAGCAGAGAGGACAGAGAGACGAGAGGGAGACAGAGAGAGAGAGAGAAGAAAGAGCGAGATGAGAGAGAAAGACGCGCGGACAACAGAGAAAGGGAGACAGCAGGAGAGAGAGAGAGGATACAGAAAGAGAGAGAGAGAAAGCACCGAGAGAGACGGCTATGAAGAGAGAGAGAAAGAGAGCGGAAGACAGAGCAAAGGGAAGGACAGGAGAGAGAGAGAATACACGAAAAGAGACGAGAGGACAGAGAGAGTAGAGAGAGAGAGAGAGAGAGAGAGGAAGACGAGAGAGAAGAGAGCAGCAGAGAGAAAGAGCCGGCGAGACAGAAGAAAGGGAGACAGAGAGATGAGAGAGAAGGATACAGAAAGAGAGAGGAGAGACAGAGAGAGAGAGAAAGCAGACCAGAGATAAATAGAGAACAAGAAAGAACAAACAAAAGAGATTGAGCATCATTGAGTACAATAGTTTATGTACCTGAATGCGTATGTCTTCTACTGGGCTCAAACTAAACGTCAACATTGCACCACTATCATCATAATTACAACCAATCACTTTTCCTCTCTGTGTGTGACTTGCACTGTGTGCTGTGTGGGTGTGTGGTGCGATGGGTTGTGTGTCGATGTGTGTGTGTGTGTGTGTGTGTGTTGTGTGATGTGTGTGTTATGTGTATCTCCTCGGGGAGGGGAGAAGGGAGGGGCTGTCCGTCTTCCTCATTAGCATGGTAGTCGTTCCTACTCTGTCTGAGTGAGTCACTGCTACTATTTCTGTCCCAGATGAGAGATCACAAACACAACCATGAAATTAGGACTGAAGTGGTGTCATTGTTTTTCACTATCTTAATAGCTCTTCAACTCCTTCTTGCTCTCTGGTGATGTGTTTGGTTATTAGTAAAGGAGACAGATGCTAATTTAAATCACCCTCTAAAAGGATGTTAGGAAATATACCTTGAAAAGAACAGAAGGGTCTTAAAGGAGATGATAGTCGGAAACCCTGCCTGGTTTATCACCGCTGACAGACAACATTATTTTGAAGTCCAACTGAATGTGGTCCAGGGTACAAACCTACATGGCTTAGTCAGTTTCTGTTTGTGGGTCGGGTCAAAGAGAGTATGATTGACAGGCCCTTCAGGGCATGGTGTATGTCATGTACCTCCCTGACTTAACACACACACACACACACAAACAAACTTCTTGGGTGATAGCTCCACAGGGGACAAGGCTCACAACCTTGAAGATAAGCTCAAAGGAACATACGGCCACTACAGGCAGAAGAGAGGAGGGAGGAAGAGAGAGAGGGACAGGGAGCGAGGGAAGGAATATTTGAGGTGTGCCTCTTGTTGTGTCTGATGTCTAAGTCTCATCTGTGTTGGTGTCATGGCGGGTGCTGGGTGAGAGATGTGAGATGATGAAGGAGAGAGGAGGATGAAGGAATGTTTGGAAAGTTTTGTCAGTTGGCAGAAAACTCTCAGCCTCGTTGTGTTTGTAAAATGTCACCCCTCGTCAATTTGTCATCTGCCATTGGGAAAATGTGACGCAGTGTATTTTTAAACATTCGCTGCAGTTTAGTTTTTACAGAGGAATTTGTACTTTTCTTAGATATAAGTTGATCCTTCCTCTTCTGAGAATATCTTCAGCTATCTGAGTCTGGTTTCACAGATATAAAGTCTCTTCCAACCATTTGCAGCTTGAAACTTTATCTCAGAGTTTCTAACTGCCACAGACTGTATTAAAATGCTGTGAAAATCCATTCAAATTGATTCAAATCCATTACACATGCTTGTGGATAGTGCTCTATTACATGTTACTGTGATGGCTATTGCACCTCCACTGACCGTTGTCATTTCAGCAAACTGGATAAATCCTCTTTCAGTTACAAACTGGATAAATCCTCTTTCAGTTACAAACTGTATAAATCCTCTTTCAGTTACAAACTGGATAAATCCTCTTTCAGTTACAAACTGGATAAATCCTCTTTCAGTTACAAACTGGAAAATCCTCTTTCAGGTTACAACTGGATAATCCTCTTTCAGCTACAAACTGTATAAATCCTCTTTCAGTACAAACTGGATTAAATCCTCTTTCAGTTACAAACTGGATAAATCCTCTTTCAGTTACAAAACTGGATAAATCCTCGTTCAGCTACAAACTGGAAAATCCTCTTTCAGTTACAAACTGGATACAGATCCTCTTCAGTTACAAACTGGATTAAATCCTCTTTCAGCTACAAAACTGGAAAATCCTCTTTCAGCTACAAAACTGATAAATCCTCTTTCAGTTACAAATGGATAAATCGCTTTCATTAAAACTGGATAAATCCTCTTTCAGTTACAAAACTGGATAAATCCTCTTTCAGTTACAAACTGTATAAATCCTCTTCAGCTGCAAACTGATAAAATCCTCTTTCAGCTGCAAACTGGATAAACCAGTGTGAAAAACGTGGGGACTTGTTATCAGACATTGTAATCTCTTCTTCAGGATCCCATCAGATTCGTAATTTGTTTTCCTACAAAGTGCTCTAATGATTGCTGTTGTAGAGCCATTCTGTGCTGGAGGAGTAAAAACAGCAGAAGCATAACCTTGAAATTAAACAGCATCGGTTTATCACTGAGGCTTGGCTCACTGACTCTTATATTACAGAGACACTATTTTTTAGGGATGGGGGGGGGGGGGGGGGCAGAAAAAACACCAAAACAACACATCACCTGCCTCAGGACATGTTCCTCCTTTCAGCTGATTGATTGACGGATGACAATCCACACTTCTAAATAGCTTGAACCAATCACACAACGTTGTAGGTATGCGTTTACTTATCAGGCTATCAGGGCATAAACCCCCCGGTCATCAACTCTGAATACTCACACATTGTAATACATTAATTACCGTAAATTATAATATGACCAGAGTCAAAAAGTTTCATTATTACCATATGTTCGGGAATTAACAAAAGACAGATGTGATTCCTTGTGTTTAATAGTTTTGAGCCTTACAGTACCATGTTAGTGTCTAGCCTGCGAAAAAGGACAAGCTGACTATTCAGCTGTCTCCAATGCAATCATTTATTTAACAACGTTTCGACACCGAGCTGTTCTTCATCCGGGTATTTAGTGTATAACAAGTTTCGACACCGAGCTGTCTTCATCCGGTATTTAGTGTTAACAACGTTTAACATCGAGCTGTCTTCATCCGCGGTATTTATGTATAACAACGTTTCGACACCGAGCTGTCTTCATCCGGGTATTTAGTTTTAACAACGTTTCGACACCGAGCTGTCTTCATCCGGGTATTTAGTTATAACAACGTTTCGACACCGAGCTGTCTTCATCCGGGTATTTAGTGTTAACAACGTTTACAACCGAGCTGTCTTCATCCGGGTATTAGTGTATAACAACGTTTCGACACCGAGCTGTCTTTCATCCGGGTATTTAGTGTTAACAACGTTTCGACACCGAGCTGTCTTCATCCGGGTATTTAGTGTTTAACAACGTTTCGACACCGAGCTGTCTTCATCCGGTATTTAGTGTTTAACAACGTTTCGACACCAGCTGTCTTCATCCGGGTATTTAGTGTAACAACGTTTCGACACCGAGCTGTCTTCATCCGGGTATTTAGTGTAACAACGTTTCGACACCGAGCTGTCTTCATCCGGGTATTTAGTGTTTAAACAACGTTTCGACACCGAGCTGTCTTTCATCCGGGTATTTATGTTTAACAACGTTTCGACCACCGAGCTGTCTTCATCCGGGTATTTAGTGTTTAACAACGTTTCGACACCGAAGCTGTCTTCACCGGGTATTTAGTGTTAACAACGTTTCGACACCGAGCTGTCTTCATCCGGGTATTTAGTGTTTAACAACGTTTCGACACCGAGCTGTCTTCATACCGGGTATTTAGTGTTTAACAACGTTTCGACACCGAGCTGTCTTCATCCGGGTATTTAGTGTTAACAACGTTTCGACACCGAGCTGTCTTCATCTGGGTATTTAGTGTTTAACAACGTTTCGACACCGAGCTGTCTTCATCCGGGTATTTAGTGTTTAACAACGTTTCGACACCGAGCTGTCTTCATCCGGGTATTAGTGGATTAACAACGTAGTCGACACCGAGCTGTCTTCATCCGGGTATTTAGTGTTTAACAACGTTTCGACACCGAGCTGTCTTCATCCGGGTATTTAGTGTTTAACAACGTTTTGACACCGAGCTGTCTTCATCCGGGTATTTAGTGTTTAACAACGTTTTGACACCGAGCTGTCTTCATCCGGGTATTTAGTGTTTAACAACGTTTCGACACCGAGCTGTCTTCATCCGGGTATTTAGTGTATAACAACGTTTTGACACCGAGCTGTCTTCATCCGGGTATTTAGTGGATAACAACGTTTCGACACCGAGCTGTCTTCATCAGGGTATTTAGTGGATAACAACGTTTATAGAATTATGGTCAGATTTGCCAAATGGAGGGCGAGGGAGAGCTTTGTATGCATCTCTGTGTGTGGAGTAAATAAAGGTGGTTCAGAGTTTTTTCTCCTCTGGTTGCACATTTAACATGCTGATAGAAATTTGGTAAAACGAATTTAAGTTTCCCTGCGTTAAAGTCCCCGGCTACTAGGAGCGCCACCTCTGGGTGAGCGGTTTCCTGTTTGCTTATGGCGGAATACAGCTCATTGAGTGYGGTTTTACTGTAAACTAAAGTCACATGTTTGAGTCTCTGGTCTATGACAACCTTGGTCAAAGGATGCTTCAGTAACATTGGTCTGTTGGTGTGTGCTTTCTGTCGTTCCAGGACGATCAAGGTGGAGGTGTACGACTGGGACCGCGATGGCAGGTGAGTGTATTTAGTGGTATGGGATGAAATGAAACTGAGTCAAGGTGCAGCCAAAATATTGAGGTGCAGCAATGTGCAACATTCAACTTGTGCACCATGGTCACCAACAAATAAGTACAACATTATATATGATTATGTTATTGATGTTATTGAAATGATGGCTCTTTACAGTGGTTAAAGTTCTGTTTTTACCACCCTCTCCTCTCTCCTCCTCTCCTCTCACTCCTCTCCTTCTCTCTCCTCTCTTCTCTCCTCTCTCCTCTCTCCTCTGTCCTCTCTCTTCTCTCCTCTCTCTCTCCTCTCTCCTCTCTCTGTCCTCTCTCTCATCCTCTCTCCTCTCTCCTTGCTCCTCTCCTGTCTCCTTCTTTCTCCTCTCTCCTCTCTCCTCTGTCCTCTCTCCTCTCTTTCTCCTCTCTCCTCTCTCCTCCTCTCTCCTCTCTCTGTCCTCTCTCTTCTCTCTCTCCTCCTCTCTCCTCCTCTCTCTGTCAGCCATGACTTCATAGGGGAGTTCACCACTAGTTACCGGGAGCTGGCTCGAGGCCAGAGCCAGTTCAACGTCTATGAGGTGAGCCTCTCTTTCTTTCTTACCGTTTTTTAATCAGCTCTGTTGGGGAGTCGACTCACTTTCAGTCCTTCAGGTTCACTGATGAAATATCAATTGTTTTATATCCATGCTGCGTTCTCTCTCAGGTCCAAGTTTAGGAGTGTTGCACGTTGTCTTCCAGGTGATTACCACGGTTAAACAAATCCAGAGAAGAGCGCGGAGAAGATTGGGTCTCTATGATTTTTGGTTGGAATATGTTTCTTCAATTTCTTTCTTAGGTTTTTGCATTCTTCATCAAACCATTTGTCATTGTTGTTTCTTTTCTTAGGTTGTCTGTGTTGTATAGCACACTGTATTACTTTATACAGCTAATACACTGCTCAAAAAAATAAAGGGAACACTTAAACAACACAATGTAACTCCAAGTCAATCACACTTCTGTGAAATCAAACTGTCCACTTAGGAAGCAACACTGATTGACAATAAAATTTCACATGCTGTTGTGCAAATGGAATAGACAAAAAGGTGGAATTATAGGCAATTAGCAAGACACCCCCAATAAAGGAGTGATTCTGCAGGTGGTGACCACAGACCACTTCTCAGTTCCTATGCTTCCTGGCTGATGTTTTTGGTCACTTTTGAATGCTGGCGGTGCTCTCACTCTAGTGGTTGCATGAGACGGAGTCTACACACCACACAAGTGGCTCAGGTTTAGTGCAGCTCATCCAGGATGGCACATCTGCGAGCTGTGGCAAGAAGGTTTGCTTGTGTCTGTCAGCGTAGTGTCCAGAGCATGGAGGCGCTACCAGGAGACGGCCAGTACATCAGGAGACGTGGAGGAGGCCGTAGGAGGGCAACAACCCAGCAGCAGACCGCTACCTCCGCCTTTGTGCAAGGAGTAGCACTGCCAGAGCCCTGCAAAATGACCTCCAGCAGGCCACAAATGTGCATGTGTCAGCATATGGTCTCACAATGGCTCTTAAGGATCTCATCTCGGTACCTAATGGCAGTCAGGCTACCTCTGGCGAGCACATGGAGGGCTGTGCGGCCCCACAAAGAAATGCCACCCCACACCATGACTGACCCACCGCCAAACCCGGTCATGCTGAAGGATGTTGCAGGCAGCAGAGTTCTCACAGTTCTCAGACTCTGTCACGTCTGTCACATGTGCTCATGTGCTCAGTGTGAACCTGCTCTCATCTGTGAAGAGCACACAGGGCCCCAGTGGCGAATTTGCCAATCTTGGTGTTCTCTGGGCAAAATGCCAAACGTCCTGCACGGTGTTGGGCTGTAAGCACAACCCCCACCCTGTGGACGTCGGGCCCTCAATACCACCCTCATGGGTCTGTTTCTGACCGTTGAGCAGACACATGCACATTTGTGGCCTGCTGGAGGTCATTTTGCAGGGCTCTGGCAGTGCTCCTCCTTGCACAAAGGCGGAGGTAGCGGTCCTGCTGCTGGGTTGTTGCCCTCCTACGGCCTCCTCCACGTCTCCCCTGATGTACTGGCTGTCTCCTGGTAGCACCTCCATGCTCTGGACACTACGCTGACAGACACAGCAAACCTTCTTGCCTCAGCTCGCATTGATGTGCCATCCTGGATGAGCTGCATCCCTGAGCCACTTGTGTGGGTTGTAGACTCCGTCTCATGCTACCACTAGAGTGAAGCAACCGCCAGCATTCAAAAGTGACCAAAACATCAGCCAGGAAGCATAGGAACTGAGAAGTGGTCTGTGGTCACCACCTGCAGAACCACTCCTTTATTGGGGGTGTCTTGCTAATTTCTATAATTTCCACCTTTTGTCTATTCCCATTTTGCACAACAGCATGTGAAATGTTTATTGTCAATCAGTGTTGCTTCCTAAGTGGACAGTTTGATTTCACAGAAGTGTGATTGACTTGGAGTTACATTGGTGTTGTTTAAGTGTTCCCTTTATTTTTTTGAGCAGTGTATACGGACAGGACATGGACGGGAGTAGAAATTAACGTGGGCATTGTTTAATGCGTTTCACAGGAAAAACATTCCAAGCATTTCAACGTAGGTAAGCAAGGTGGGGTTACAGGTGCCTAAAGGGACAAAACTAGAATATCAATACACAACAGTCTGCTTGACATTTTTTGATTTGATAGTGAATCTGAGTGGTCAAATATGCTGTTTAGGTTTTAGTATTGCCAGGTTCACTATTACAGTGAAACATTTTGTCCAGGAAATTGTCTAGAAGGGATTGAATTAGTTGTTTCCTAAATGTTTTTGGTAAATTTCCACACCATTTTCCTTTCATCTATAGCATTCCTTAATTTATTCAGTTCTTTGGCTTTGATGACTCATGATTGAGCACAGCTCTGTTCAAGTAGACTGTGATTTGCTGTGATCTGATAGGCTTGTCAGTGAACTGACCGTGAACGCTCGAAGAGACTCTGGGTTGGAGGTCAGTGATAAAGTAGTCTACAGTACTACTGCCAAGAGATGAGCTTATGTGTACCTACCATAGTAGTCCCCTCGAAGCCTACCACTGACTATGTACTACCCAGCGTCCGACAGAGCTGGAGGAGTTTGTGTCTAGTGGGGCATCCATCTCAGGATGGTAAGTTGGTGGTTGAAGATATCCCTCTAGTGGTGTGGGGGCTGTGCTTTGGCAAAGTGGGTAGGGTTATATCCTGCCTGTTTGGCCCTGTCGGGGGTATCATCGGATGGGGCCACAGTGTCTCCTGACCCCTCCTGTCTCAGCCTCCAGTAATTATGCGCAGTAGTTTATGTGTTGGGGGGCTAGGGTCAGTTGGTTATATCTGGAGTACTTCTCCTGTCTTATCCGGTGTCCTGTGTGAATTTAAGTATGCTCTCTCTAATTCTCTCTTTCTCTCTTTCTTTCTTTCTCTCTCTCGGGGATCTGAGCCTAGACCCATGTCCCAGGACTACCTGGCCTGATGACCCCTTGCTGTCCCCAGTCCACCTGGCCGTGCTGCTGCTCCAGTTTCAACTGTTCTCCCTGCGGCTATGGAACCCTGACCTGTTCACCGGACGTGCTACCTGTCCCAGACCTGCTGTTTTCAACTCTCTAGGACAACAGGAGTGGTAGAGATACTCTCAATGATCGGCTATGAAAAGGCAACTGACATTTACTCCTGAGGTGCTGACCTGTTGCACCCTCTACAACCACTGTGATTATTATTATTTGACCATGCTAGTCATTTATGAACATTTGAACATCTTGCCATGGTTCTGTTATAATCTCCACCCGGCACAGCCAGAAGAGGACTGGCCACCCCTCATAGCCTGGTTCCTCTCTATGTTTCTTCCTAGGTTTTGGCCTTTCTAGGGAGTTTTTTCCTAGCCACCGTGCTTCTACACCTGCATTGCTTGCTGTTTGGGGTTTCAGGCTGGGTTTTGTAAAGCACTTTGAAGATATCAGGTGATGTAAGAAGGGCTATATAAATACATTTGATTTGATTGAGATTTGGGGGGGGGGGATGCTGTACCCTCCAGGTAGGTTGTTTGTCCCCCTGTGTGCTGAGGGTGTCAGGTTCTTGTCCAGTTCTGGCATTTAGGTTGCCACAGACTAGTACAGACTAGTACAGACTAGTAACATGTCCCTGGGCCTGTAAATGGTTTGATCTCCCCCTCTAGGATGGAGAAGCTGTCATCGTTAAAGTATGGGAATCTATTGGGGGATAATGGTAGCACACATGAGGACATTTTTCCTCTGTTAAGATCAATTCTTATTAATTTCTAGCCAGATGTAAAATGTTCCTGTTTTGACTAATTTAATAGATTAGGTTAGGTCTGCTCTATACCAAATGAGCATACCCCTGAGTCCCTTCCCTGTTTCACACCTGGTAGTTTGGTGGATGGGACAACCAGCTCTCTGTATCTAGAAAGCAACTTGTGGGTCCATCTCCTCTATAACATGTTCTTGTAGGATGACAATGTCTGTATTTCCATATTTCTTTGGTGAAGTCTGTGTTCCTGCTCTTTAAGCCAAAGGCAGATGACCTCAGACCTTGTATATTCCAGGATGAGATAGTAAAAGCTTTGTGTTCCATAGTGTCTAGTCTGTCTATTTCGGTCCGTTCGACCCCCTATCCCCCCCCAGCTCTCTCTCTCCCCCACTCTCCCTTCTCCCCCCCTCTCTCTTTCCCCCCTCTCTCTCTCACTCCCTCTCTCTCCCTCCCCCTCTCTCTCTCTCTCTCTCTCGCTCTCTCTCTCCCCTCTCTCTCTTCTCCTTATCCCCCTCTCTCTCCCACCCTCTCTCTCTCTCGCTCTCTCCCCCCCTCTCTCTCCCCCCTCTTCTCTCTCCCCCTCTCTCTCCTTCTCCCCTCTCTCTCTCTCTCTCCCCTCTCTCTCTCTCTCCCTCTCTCCTTATACACAACCATTCCCTGTCCTCTCTGTATCTCTCTGTCTGCATACCAATGGATGGAAACAGGTCGAAACATAAAATAATTTCAAATACTTTAGCTGAACTTGATTGAGCTTTCCCGTTGCCATGGAACCAATAGAATAGTTACACAAGTGAAAACCCCGCCCATCTGTCAGACTAAAAGAAAACCTGAAAAAATAATTTTGAAGATTTAAAATAGTATTTGAACCCAGGTGTGACAGATGGAAGCCAGGGTTGGAGTGGGATGAACAAGCAGAGGACAGGTGGCATCATGTAGAGGTGTGTGGAGGTAGTGAATATCCTGTCCCTGAGACCTGAAGACTGCTCATAGCTCCCCATTATTATCATTATTTAAAGTCCAGGAGTAGCTTTCATCTGGTCAGTGAACCACTGATCCAAGACAGCATTAGTTATTAGTCTAGCAAGGACACAGACAAACAATATTCACCTGAGGTTTCAGGGGCCACCATAAAGAGTCAAAGTTTAAAGGAGGAAACCCTCCTTCTCTCTGCAGACACAGACAAAAAGCTGCCTGGTCTCATTAGTATCCCCTGTATCGCTGTGAGGCAGGGGAGTGACAGGCAGATAAATGAAGAGAGGCAATCGGGTTGACACGCATCACAGAGACGCAGAGACTTGCTGATGCACAAACTAAAGAAGCTTCCTGTCACTGTTCCTGTCACTGTTGCTGTCACTCTGCCAGGTAATGACTAATGATGGACGTACAGACCAAGGTGACATCTAAAATATGGGTCTGTGTGTGTGTGTGTGTGTGTGTGTGTGTGTGTGTGTGGTGTGTGTGTGTGTGTGTGTGTGTGTGTGTGTGTGTGTGTGTGTGTGTGTGTTGTGTGTGTGTGTGCTTTCTAATTGTGTTTTCCCTGTGGTTCTATCAGGAGGAATAGTTTTCCATGAATGCCCCCCCCCCGTGCACTCT
>NW_019957667.1:120140-123863 GCF_002910315.2 Salvelinus sp. IW2-2015 | reverse complement strand
AGTTACATTGTGTTGTTTAAGTGTTCCCTTTATTTTTTTTGAGCAGTGTATTAGCTGTATAAGTAATACAGTGTGCTATACAACACAGACAACCTATGAAAAGAAACAACAATGAGAAATGGTTTGATGAAGAATGCAAAAACCTAAGAAAGAAATTGAGAAACATATCCAACCAAAATCATAGAGACCCAGAAAACCTGGGCCTACGCCTTCACTATGGTGAATCACTAAAACAATACAGAGATACACTACAGAAAAAGAAGGAACAGCACGTCAGAAATCAACTGAATGTAATTAAAGAATCCATAGAATCTAACCTTTTCTGGGAAAATTGGAAAACACTAAACAAACAACAACATGAAGATCTATCCAAAACAGAGATGTATGGATAAACCACTTCTCCAATCTTTATGGCCCTATAATAAAGAACAAAGAGCAAAAACATATACATGATCAAATACAAATCTTAGAATTAAGTATTAAAGACTACCAGAACCCACTGGATTATCCAATTACATTGACTGAACTACAGGACAAAATACAAAGCCTCCAATCCAAAAAGGCCTGTGGTGTTGATGGTATCCTAAATGAAATTATAAAATATACAGACCACATTTCCAATTGGCTATACTTAAACTCTTTAACATCATCCTCAGCTCTTGTATCTTCCCCAATATTTGGAACCAAGGACTGATCACCCCAATCCACAAAAGTGGAGACGAATTTGACCCCAATAACTACTGTGTGATATGCATCAACAGCAACCTTGGGGAAATACTCTGCATTATCATTAACAGCAGACTCGTACATTTCCTGAACAAAAACAATGTACTGAACAAATGTCAAATTGGCTTTTTACCAAATTTCCATACCACAGACCACGTATTTACCCTGCAAACCTTAATTGACAAACAAACCAAAACAAAAGCAAAGTCTTTCTCATGCTTTCTTNCTATTCCATTTGCACAACAGCATGTGAAATTTATTGTCAATCAGTGTTGCTTCCTAAGTGGACAGTTTGATTTCACAGAAGTGTGATTGACTTGGAGTTACATTGTGTTGTTTAAGTGTTCCCTTTATTTTTTTGAGCAGTGTATTAGCTGTATAAGTAATACAGTGTGCTATACAACACAGACAACCTAAGAAAAGAAACAACAATGACAAATGGTTTGATGAAGAATGCAAAAACCTAAGAAAGAAATTGAGAAACATATCCAACCAAAATCATAGAGACCCAGAAAACCTGAGTCTAGGCCTTCACTATGGTGAATCACTAAAGCATTACAGAAATACACTACGGATAAAGAAGGAACAGCACGGCAGAAATCAGCTCTATGTAATTGAAGAATCCATAGAATCGAACCACTTCAGGGAAAATTGGAAAACACTAAACAAACAACAACACGAAGAATTATCTATCCAAAATGGAGATGTATGGATAAATCACTTCTCCAATCTTTATGGCCCAATAATAAAGAACAAAGAGCAAAAACATATACATGATCAAATACAAATGTTAGAATCAACTATTAAAGACTACCAGAACCCACTGGATTATCCAATTACATTGAATGAACTACAGGACAAAATACAAACCCTCCAACCCAAAAAGGCCTGTGGTGTTGATGGTATCCTAAATGAAATTATAAAATATACAGACCACATTTCCAATTGGCTATATTAAAACTCTTTAACATCGTCCTTAGCTCTGGCATCTTCCCCAATATTTGGAACCAAAGACTGATCACCCCAATCTACAAAAGTGGAGACGAATTTGACCCCAATAACTACCGTGGGATATGCATCAACAGCAACCTTGGGAAAATCCTCTGCATTATCATTAACAGCAGACTCGTACATTTCCTGAACAAAAACAATGTACTGAACAAATGTCAAATTGGCTTTTTACCAAATGTCCATACCACAGACCACGTATTCACCCTGCAAACCTTAATTGACAAACAAAACAAAACAAAAGCAAAGTCTTTCTCATGCTTTCTTGATTTCAAACAAGCTTTCGACTCAATTTGGCACAAGGGCCTGCTATACAAATTGACGGAAAGTGGTGTTGGGGGAAAAACATGTGACATTGTAAAATCCATGTACACAAACAACAAGTGACTATGTAGAGACTCAGTGAGCATAGCCTTGCTATTGAGGATCGCAGACATGGCTCTCAAGAGAAGACAGGCTATGTGCACACTGCCAACAGAATGAGGTGGAAACTGAGCTGCACTTCCTAACCTCCTGCCCAACCTAATTCTCTCACTATTTTCATCTCCCTCCCTCCCTCCCTCCCCATCTGACCTGTCATTTACCACACTTTCCTTCTCCCATTCTCTTCACCCTCATGATTTGTCTCTCTCCCTCTGTATTAGTCTCTCTCCCCTCTGTTCTGTCTCTCTCCTCTGCTTTGTCTCTCCCTCCTGTTTGTCTCTCTCCCTCTGTTTGTCTACTCTCCCTCTTTTGTCTCTCTCCCTCTGTTTGTCTCTCCCTCGGTTTGTCCTCTCTCTCTGTATTGTCTCTCTCCCTCTGTTTGTCGTCTCTCCCTCTAGTTTGTCTTCTCTCCGCTCTTTGTCTCCTCTCCCATTCGGTTTGTCTCTCTCTCCTCTGTTGTCTCTCTCCCTCTGCTTTCTGTCTCTCATCCCTCTGATTTGTCTCTCTCCCCTCTCATTTAGGATCCTCTCTCCTGCTGCTGTCCTCTCTCGTCTGTTATGTCTCCCTCTGTTTATGTCTCTCCCTCATGTCTTGTCTCTCCCTCTGGTTGTCTCTCCCTCTGTTTGTCTCTCCCTCTGTATTGATCTCTCTCTCGGTATGTCTCCTCTCTCTGTTCTGTTTCTCCTCTCTCCTTGTTTGTCTCATCTCTCTGTTGGTCTCTCTCTGTTGTGTCTCTCTCTCTGTTTTGTCTCTCTCTCTGGTTGTCTCGTCTCTCTGTTTTGTCTCCTCCATCTGTCTCTCCCTCATGTTTGTCTCTCTCTCTGTTTGTCTCTCTCTCTTTTGTCTCTCCCTTCTGTTGTCTCTCCCTCTGGTTGTCTTCTCTCTCTGTTTGTCTCTTCTCGTTGTCTTCTCTCTCTGTTGTCTCTCTCTCTGTTCTGTCTTCTCTCTCTCGTTTGTCTCCTCTCTGTTTGTCTTCGCTCTCCTGTTTGTCTCTCTCTTGTTTTGTCTCTTTCTCCTGTGTCTCTCCCTCTGTTTGTCTCTCTCGCCTGTTGTCTCATCCCTCTGTTTGTCTCTCTCTCTCTGTTATGTCTCTCTCTCTGTTTGTCTCTCTCTGTGTTGTCTCTCTCTCTGTTATTTGTCTCTCTCTCTGTATTGTCTCTCTCTCGTTTGTCTCTCTACCTCTGCTTCATGTCATCTCTCTCTGTTTGTCTCTCCCTCTGTTTGTCTCTCCCCTCCTGTTATTCTCTCTCTCTGTTTGTCTCCTCCCTCTGTTTGTCTCTCGTCTCTCCTCCTGTTTGTCTTTTGTTTGCTCTCCCTCGTGCTCTCCTCGTTGTCCTCCTCGCTTTCCTCTCTCTGTTTGTCTCTCCCTCTGTCTGTCTCTCCCTCTGTTTGCTCTCTCTTCTCAAAACATTACACTTACAGAAGTCACAAGTAATAAAAAACATTCCAAATTCAGATTCTGTACGATAAACAGTGTGTTAACAATTGGCAAATCGTTAAAGTACCAAAGGAGAATATACAAATAAAACATAAATATCAGATCTGCCATTTAACATCTCTCTCTTT
>NW_019957667.1:113345-114927 GCF_002910315.2 Salvelinus sp. IW2-2015 | reverse complement strand
AGACAAAAGGCCTTCTAAAGAAATAAGTGTGCCTGTACATTTCACAGTCAACTGGAGCCTATTATTTGACACAACACAAATGGAACACCAATGGAACCTGTATAACACCCCTCTCTCTTTTTCAGAGGAACAGCCTTTCTCCCTACAGGAGATATTTGGTACTACACTTCTCATTGTTGGCTCCCTCCTTCCATAATTGCACATTTTTTCCTTCCTAACAACCCCCTGCTGTGAGGAGAATTCCCTTCCATAACCACCACTATCATGGCTCATTCTTTCTCTCCAATTCAGTCATTTATTTTCTTCTTTTAGGTGGTGAATATCAAAAAGAAAATGAAGAAAAAGAAATATGTGAATTCAGGAACGGTGAGCCTTTCCACCTCTCTTCCTGTCTCCTCCCCCTCTCTTCTTGTCTCCTCCCCCTTTTCCTCTCTCTTCCTGTCTTCTCCCCGTTCCCTATCTCTTCTTGTCTCCTCCCCCTTTTCCTCTCTCTTCCTGTCTTCTCCCCATTCCCTATCTCTTCCTGTCTCCTCCCCCTTTCCCCACTCTTCCTGTCTTCTCCCCATTCCCTATCTCTTCCTGTCTTCTCCCCATTCCCTATCTCTTCCTGTCTTCTCCCCATTCCCTATCTCTTCCTGTCTCCTCCCCCTTTCCCCACTCTTCCTGTCTTCTCCCTGTCTCCTTTCCTCTGTTCTTCTTCTTCTTCCGTTAATTATGATAATAATGATAGTTTTCTTAGATGGTTTTCTTCTCTAGTCTCTGTTGAAATGAGCAGGAATATCAAACACAGGCAAGTTTGTCTCATTAACTGGTATCTCTTCTCTCTCTCTTTCTGTCTCTCTCTTTCTGTCTCTCTCTCTCTCTTTCTGTTTCTCTCTTTCTGTCTCTCTCTGTCTCTCTCTCTCTTTCTGTCTCTCTCTTTCTGTCTCTCTCTCTCTCTCTTTCTGTCTCTCTTTCTGTCTCTCTCTCTCTCTCTTTCTACGGAGAGGACACACAGAAAGAGAAGAGACCAGAGGAGGAAAGAAAGGAGAGGAGAGAGGGACAGGAAAGAGAGCGAGAGAGAGAGCGACAGGGGCAAAGAGAGACACAGCACAACCGAGGCGACGAGAGAGAGAGGACAGCAGAGACAGCAGACAAGAGGAGAAGAGAGACAGAGAAAAGAGAGAGACAGCAAGAGAGAGACAGAAAGAGATGAGACAGACGAGAGAGACAGAAAAGATGAGAGACAGCAGAAGACGAGAGAGACAGAAAGAGGAGAGCACAGAAAGAAAGACATCGAGAGAGACAGAAAGAGAGAGAAGAGACACAGAAAGAGAGAGACAGAAAGAGGAGAGACAAGAAAGAGAGAGAGAGACAGAGCAAGAGAGAGAGAGAGACAGAAAGAGGAGAGCACAGAAAGACGGGAGAGAGAGAGAGACAGAGAGGACACAGCGGAAAAGGAGAGAGAGACGAAAGAGCAGAGACAGAAGAGGAGAGACGGAAAGAGAGAGAGAGAGACCAAAATAGGAACGAGAGAGACAGAGAGAGACAGACAAGCAGAGAGAGGCAGGCAAAAGAGAGAGAGAGACGAATAGAGACGAAT
>NW_019957667.1:105841-106901 GCF_002910315.2 Salvelinus sp. IW2-2015 | reverse complement strand
TACAGCATCTTACATAATCGCACAGTATCTCACAGCATCTTACATCTCACAGCATCTCACAGCATCTTACATCTCACAGCATCTCACAGCATCTTTCATCTCACAGTATCTCACAGCATCTTACATCTCACAGCATCTCACAGCATCTTACATCTCACAGTATCTCACAGTGTCTTACAGCATCTTACATAATCTCACATCTCACAAAATCTTACCTCTCACAGCATCTTACATCTTACATCTCACAGCATTTTACAGCATCTCACATCTCACAGCATCTTGCATCTTACACCATCTTGCATCTTACCTCTCACAGCATCTTACATCTCACAGCATTTTACAGCATCTCGCATCTCACAGCATCTTGCATTTTACAGCATCTTACATCTCACAGCATCTCACATCTCACAACATCTTACATCTCACAGCATCTTACATCTCACAGCATCTCACAGCATCTCACATCTCACAGCATCTTACATCTTACAGCATCTTATATCTCACAGCATTTTACAGCATCTCATATCTCACAGCATCTTGCATCTTACAGCATCTTGCATCTTACATCTCACAGCATCTTACCTCTCACAGCATCTCACATCTCACAGCATCTCACAGCATCTTACATCTCACAGCATCTCACATCTCACAGCATAAAGCCTATATATCTACACAGCCTGGAATAAAGCCTATATCTACACAGCCTGGAATAAAGTCTATATCTACACAGCCTAGTATATAAACAACAGATGTATACACACTCAGCTTAATTTTGCACTACTTTGGAGGTATTGAGATTGACAGACTTTGTTATGGTGGTGAAGCGTCCCTTTAAGCAATTGAGGACAATGCTTTGATCACAGACAGAGAGATGATATTTCAGAGGTTTCGGGGATTTTCAGATGCAGCAGAGTTGACAGAGTTGACAAGATCTCACTGACACCCTTCAGCTTTGGTGTGTTGACGGTCAGTAGCCCTTCAGCTTTGGTGTGTTGACAGTTAGTCGTCTTTCAGCTTTGGTGTGTTGACAGTCAGTAGCCCTTCAGCTTTGGTGTGTTGA